>NC_037673.1:57271652-57383381 GCF_003255815.1 Theropithecus gelada
TTTTTGAGACGGAGTCTTGCTCTTTCGCCCAGGCTGGAGTGCAGTGGCCGGATCTCAGTTCACTGCAAGCTCCGCCTCCCAGGTTTACGCCATTCTCCTGCCTCAGCCTCCCGAGTAGCTGGGACTACAGGCGCTCGCCACCTTGCCCGGCTAGTTTTTTATATATATTTTTTAGTAGAGACGGGGTTTCACCAGGTTAGCCAGGATGGTCTTGATCTCCTGACCTCGTGATCCGCCCGTCTCGGCCTCCCAAAGTGCTGGGATTACAGGCTTGAGCCACCGCGCCCGGCTCAATGCCTTTTTTTATCTTAGCTAAGCACTTATCACACACTGTGGCCATAACCTTTGCAGATCAAGGTGCAACAGCAAAAGTAGCGCGAATTTCTTTTTCCCTCTTCACAACTTCATGAATAGAAGATTCATTTTTAGCATAAACCTTGGCAACTTCAGCATATAATTTTTGTAATTTCCTTATTAGGTCCAAACTTTCACCTTTTAGCTTAAAGGAAGCACTTTAGGGATATTCAAATTGCCAGCATCCCCACTCCTGCACTTTGGGCCATTATTAAGCAAACTAAGAGTTCCTTGAACACAAGCACTGCCATACCTCGCAGGTGGATCTGCTAACGAGATGGCTACTAAGGGAACTCCGGGCAAGTCACAGGGACAGCATGGACATGCTGGACAAAGGGATGCTACACACCGTAGGCAGGAGAGCAAGAAACTTCATCACACTAGTCAGAACAGAGTGCGAATTAAAACTTATGAATTTTGTATTTCTTAAATGTTCCATTCAATATTGTTGGACATGGTTGACTGCAGGTAACTGAAACCACAAAAAGTGAAACTTGAAATAAAGGGTGCCACCGGTAACATGGCCTGTCTGGTCTTTCTAACGTGGATTCTCCCCACTGGAAAGGAAATCTGTTCTCCAGCTCTGTGGGTCTCATACTAGAACGCTTTTGGGATATCACATTTTAGGCTGAGTGATATTCTCTGTGTGTCTCTGGCTCCTCCTTCCAACTCAACATGTGCTTTCTGGAAGCAGTTATTTCACAGCAGCCATGTGTCTTTCTGTTCCCCCTTGTGCTCAGCACACTGCCTTCCACAAACTAGCTGCCTAATGCATGTCTGTGTTCTGCACGGATGTGTTCTGAAGCAACTCAGCATGTGCAGTTGGAAATGTGCCACTTTCATTTGGCAGAGTCAAATCTCCAAACCAGACCCTTTTATTTCAGCTCACAGAAGATCCCTGCCCTAAAGGCCTCTGCCTTGAACCAAACCTCAGTAAGCTAGATTATAAACCAGCCAAAACCACCAGAGATTATGTCAATGTGCATGTGGCTTTGGAGCGACTAAGAACTGGCACAAAGCATCAGGGAGGCTGCCAGTGAGCTCTCCGAAGAAAGCAAAACAGGGATCCGGGCCCACGGTGCGATGTTCAGGGAATCCCTGCTTACAGCGCCTTTTCAGACGTTGCATAAGCTACACAAAAGCAAAATCTGTGAATTAGCTGTCTTTTGACAAACTAAAAGAACCTGTATAGCATCCTATTATTATTTTTTTTTATCTAGGGAAAAGAAACAATAAATTTCACTAGGCTGAGGAAGAAAAGGGATTACATTTGAAGTGGATAATCTCCTCACCCCATTTAAACACAGAAATATTTAAAGAGGTTGTAATGGGAATTTTATCTCAGGCCTCAGATGTTACTCTGGTATAATAGTTTCTCCTTTCATCCATGACTAGCACATGTTGATGCCACAGTCCTCCCACCTCTCCAAGAAATCATAATAGCCTTCTTTCCTGACAAAGTTGTTGAAGAGGAATAGAACAGAACACAGACTCATTATGTCCCTTCACAAAGCAATCACATCATTTAAAAAAAAAAAAAAAAAAACACAAGTACTTTCGTTTGCAGCCGAGTTCAGGCCTTAAGCAAATACAATTTACAGATTAAAGTGGCTATTTAAGTGGAGTTTTATGAATATTCCAGGTAACAGATATAATGAAAAAGCTACAAAGTTCAGAGAAGAGTTTAAACAATCCAATTACATACAAAGACAAATAATAATAATATGGATTTTCAAGGACACTGTCCTCAGAAAGGGGCATAAACACAAATAACAGCCTTTGTTCCTCTGTATGTAATAGAAAAGAGAAAAAATAAGTTCTCAGTCTTCCATTTCTATGAGTTTTTATTCTGAACTTCTGTTATCCCTCAGTAAGTAAATGTAAGAGTATTCTCTAGAGAGTTGTTTTATTATACAACAAGTACACCATAAAGAGCCATGCTGGCCAAAAGAAATGCAAAATGGAAGTCGAGTGAGATGCCCCTTTCACTATGATTTGCCATCCAGTGAGTCAGAGCAATATCTTGAAACTGTTGTGAATGAAAAATGTTTTTTTTCCTTCTGTTGAATTCATGTTCATGCTTCAAAGAACAGTAGAAACTACAAAACTCTAGAGCCACAGAGATCATTAAACCCCTATTGCATTTACAGGAAAGTCAATTTGGTTTAAAGTAGTCAAGTGACCTACCCAAGGCATGGCACAGAGCCCAGGCAGGCATCCAGGCCTCCTCTCTCTATCCCTGGGCTCCTCCTGCTGCTCTCTGATTTTCCATCCATGCCACGGTGACTGTGACCATGCCCTTTCACAGAAATGGTCACAGGCAGATTCTGAAGAGCCTTTGTGTAGAGTCTGAGAGCAGGTTACAGTGGTCAGTTCATGCTAACCCAGAAGTGGAGCTGGAGGGGTAAGGAAGAGCTATGGTCACCACTCCCCAGGTGTGTGACTCAAATCTGAATATCACGATTAAAATTCCTGAAAGATTGTAGACAAGTCAAATGCCAAGTCCATTTAAAGACTCCAAACACAGCACCTTTCATCCTTGCTACCTTGTTAATACTTAAAGCCAAGAGAAGAAGCCCATACACAGAGTATTTTCCAAGCAAAAACACTGTGTTGCTATCACCTTGCCTTTAAAAGGGCACCATTCAAGGCCAAAATTAACCTCAAAGAGTATAGAGCCAGACAAGGATGTCTAAAACTCAAAACAGAACTATGCACTAGATTGAAAATGTAGTAATTATAGTACGCTGGAGTTAGCTCACCAACCAAACACAGACCCATCAGCCCTCCACCCCACCACTGTCTAATCAACATGAATTTACAGGCAAGGAAGAGCAACAAGAAGTCCACCCACTTAAGTTAAGGAGAGAAGACTCCATGAGGCTTAACTTCTGCAAACCCCTTGTAATGCAAATGCAAGAGAAATAATTTCAAACCATAAAATTGTTTGCTTCCTTGGAACAAATAAAGGACCAATGTCATTTTCAATTTCTGCTTGAGAATGACACGGGACGTGGTCAGAACTCTGTGATCATGGAAGGCAGAGAAGAATAAGTGAGACAACTTGATACTTGTTAGGTAGTCTACTTTATAATCAAAAGGCTCATTTCTTTTTTCTAGAGATTGGTTTTCTCAGCTGTAAAAGGGGAGGCTGAACCAGATGCTCTTTAAAATCATCTCCTGCTTTGACCATTTTTTGCATTTACTTCTTTCCCTTTATGCTTTCCATTTATGCCTTATTGTTTAACATTTACTATAAGATGTCAACATTACCATGTATTAATAGTAGTTGAAGGTGTGAGCTGAGTCCAGCAGCATGATTTTGTGACTGTGGGGGAGATTTATAACTTCTGTGCCTCAGTTTCTTAGTGTTTAAAATGAAGCTCCTGTCTCATAGGGTTGTTATAAGTTCCTACATCACATCAAATGAGAGAATGAAACCAAAGTGCTGGGTGCAATAACTGACATGGAGGAAAACTCAAAAACTCTTAGTCATTATTATCTTTTATTATTACTTAGTTGAGATCTGGTCTTAAATGTGAAGAATACAGAACCAGAGAAAACAAGACAATGCTTAACTCCTTGAGATCAATAAATGTTATTTCTGAGAACAGGATAATTGGAAAACCAATGAAAAAAAAGACTGACAATATTCTAAAACTTAGAAAAGCCTCTATTTTTCATACTGTTAAAAATCTCTGAGGAGAGAAATTCCCAAGAGCTTAGCAAAATGCTACAATACATAGTGTGTTCTCAAAAGGGGAGCAATTTAAGAGGGTACTTTGGCAAAGCCTCGTGACTTATCCGGATGGAATTTTTTATTTTATGTCTATGCTTCAAAATAGGCAACTATGTAATTATTCCTGGTGGGCCTATTAAGGCATCTTGTCAAACTTCTATTCCTTTAAATGTATTAATTTTAATTTCAAGCTACAGAAAATACCAAAAAAATTAAATATATATTCTTTCAGTTTTGCACGACACAGCTAAGCTCAAGTCTAAAGGGACTAGGATATGTAAGGAAATCCTAATTATAAAATCATTAATTTTAAAGTTAACTTCCAAGGGTCATTTCCCATAGGGTTGTGAATTTTCATCATGCTCCAAAAACTGCCTGGATTCTTTAGAACACTGAGTGGTTCAATTCTAGCCATCAATGAACCAGGTCTGGTCACTCTAAATGTAATCAACGCAGGGTAGATGAGAATGGGAGGTGGAACACCCTTGCCTCACCAAACACTAAAAATGCTGAAATGATTAGCAACCTGACCATGGCAGGGCCCGGGAAAGGACTGTAATTAAAAACAATCTCCTAGCACCCAACCTGTAAAGTATATTCACAAAGAGATGTTGCTGCTCTGCAAATGGCACCAATGATGATGATGACGATGATAATGGTGGTGTCTATTAAGCACATATCTTCCAGGCACTGTTCTAAATGCCTTAGACATAATACCTCTGAGGTAGGGATTGTTGCCTGTCACACATCCACTCTTCACCCTTCTCCTTCTCTGCTCTGTATTAAAGAGAGGCAATGCAGGGTCCCCTGTCAGCTGACTTCTGGCTGTGTTTGGCTACAAGACTGCAGGGTCAAAAGATGGGAACATCAAGATATTTCCTCTCTCGGTGCCTTGAGCAGAATCTCTACTATCAAAAAGGTCTCTCCCATGCCTCCTCCAGTTCCACTAGTGACCTCAGTCCCTGGACCACAGTAACATTGTCTCCAACATATTGTCCCTTCAAATTAGAATTAGTAGATGCTTCCTGCTATTGCTAATATTCGGGTTGTTTAGTGACCCCATTTGGCTTTTCAGCTCCTCCCTCAGCTGCATAGTCAATTAAATTCTCTCTGGTTCAAATACTTAAGATGATTCATCTCTTTTTTTGGACCATTATTATCTACATTTTCCAAATTAGAAAACTGAGAGTAGTTTGTCCAGAATTACAGAGTCATAAAGTGGCAAATTTGAGTCCAGTGATTCTTAAGTCATACCTCTTGGCCACTACATTATATTGTCTCTTCTTAATGATACAATATAACAATTGGTTAGACAATAAAAAAGGTTAGAAGTATATGAAGAGGCTCCTATCTACCCCTGTTTCATGAACAATGATCCCCCACATACCTGCTATCTTGCTGTCAATCCTTCTCCAATGGACATAGCAAGGGGTTTGGTCTGGACTGTGAGTTTCGCTTTGCTAAGGGATCTAAGTTTATACTTCAGTCAATAACAATAGAGCTCTCTATTCGTTAGTTTTGGTTCTTGATTTTTTTTCTGAGCACCTTAAATTTACAGTTACAAAGTGAATATATCATGACTTTCCTTAACTAGGCATCAATCTCTTATAGAGTAGAAAGTTATATCAATGGTCTATTAGACAGAGGTATAACAGTGACCATAATGAGGGACCCATAAAACCCTTCTGATTCTCTACCAAGTACTCTTTCTACGAAACATTTCTCTTGCACTGTATCCTATAACCTATGCAATAAATTCTTTATGCAAGAATTGTTCAAATTTTCGCCAACTACCTCAGTCTTATTATGAAAGCAATACAGGAGCTAAAAACACACACACACCGACAGATGAATTTACTCAATTTTAATTGATCTTATTATCTATCCAAAGATTTTTAAGGGGACCTATTTATGCAAGTAAAAAAAGAAAAACACACATCTATATAGTCTTCTGTAAAGAAGTTCAGTAAAATTCCAACTGCATTTTGACATAGTTCATTCACTATGTTCATCTGCCAAGATTTAAAATAAATTATATTGATTTTCTGATTATTAAAGTAATAGATATATTGTAGAAAAAGAGAAAATACAGAGTGTAAAGGAGAAAATAGCAGTAATTATTCAAACCCTAGAGATAATATTTATTAACACTTTGACTTTTTGTTTTGCAATCTTTTATTTTTTGTCTTATTTTTACATAGCTGAGATTATACCATATACATATTACATACATGTATATATAGTTTTAGGTCTTACTCTCTAAAAAGTTAACATTATATTGAAAGAACTTTCCTTCATCATTTAAATAATCTTATTTGCATTTGTTAAATAGTTGCATAAAACTATAGCAAATGAACCTGCCACAAATTATCTTATACCTCTACTTGAATATTAGGTACTATTCAACTTTTTATTATTAATAGTTTTCTGCAACCATCCTTATGCCAAGATGACTGAATTTCAGATTTTTCCCTAGGCTAGATTCCTAAAATAGGATAAATTTCTCAAAGTGCAATTACTGGGCCAGGAGAGTAAATATGTTCAAATGCCTGAAACATATTATCAAACTGTTTTCCAGAATAATCCAAATTTCTATTTAAACGATAAAATCACTGAAGTACTCTAAAATGTATTCATAGCCTCTTAACAAATCTGTTTTCTTTTTTATAAAAAAGAAAACAAAGTTTATATCCATTGAGTAAAATTCAAAGCTACTCATTCAATTAAGAACTTTAAATTTATCACTATTGTTTCCTTCTACTTATTTTATTTGGGTTTGCAAAATCTTTAAAAATACATATGCAACATGCATGATTTTGTAATCGATTTTGAATTTGTCAGGATTAATTTTTCCACTTTCACGAAGATTATAGTAATGATGGATAAGTTTTTCACTTATCTTATTCCTACTGACCTTCCTAAGAGAAATTCAACTGGAAAGTTCTAGTGCTGAGTGGCTCTGACAGTCCAGAGCATGTCAGATGTGGGTCCTGCTGGTGACATTCTAACACAAGCTGAAGAAAGTAATCTGTTGACATTCAGAAAGCAATAGGCAGAAAGGAAAGCTACAATTTTCTCTCTATATTCACCTAGTAGAATTTTAGAAAAAGTATTCAGATGCTGTTCTCTAATACTCAAATTACCATTATTTACTGCCTCTTATAAAAATGACAGGAAAATGTGTTCAATCCATTTCCCACGGTTTTGCAAAATCTCTAGCAAATTGCCAGTCTAATATTCATGGCTGTGTCCAATCTACTGGGCAGTAGCCATGACTCATGGTGAGATATTAAGCAACAGCCATGATGCAGGAATCAGAATGTGCATCCCCTGGCCTCAGCTCTGCCACTAATTGTGGGGTCTGAGCCACTCACAGCCTCCCAGAGTCTCAGTTTTTATATCTATAAAATAGAGTCTGGAATAAAGGAGACAAACACTCCTATTTGCTCTTACATTTCATGATTTTGAGTCCTTAGTAAAGCATTGTTTTTTAATGCTAATGAAGTATTCTTCCCACATTTCTATAACCCAGTTCCCCTTATGAATAAAATTCCAATGATGATATTCTGCCAACTTTGGAAATGACATTATATAGGCTAATTATTTAAATCATTAATTCATTCCACAAACAATGCATTGTTCTGAGTACTGGGCTTGAAGTGATGCACTAGAGAGAAGAGTTTCCTGCTCCCACAGAGCTTATATTCTGAATTGTAAACACATGAACAAATAGACAAACAAAACAATTTAAGGCAGACAATTAAACAGGGTGATGGGCTAGAATGACTGGGTGATGGCAAACGCTATTTTCAGTAGGGTGGACAGGGAAGGTCCTTCTGAAGAGGACACTTAAGCTGTGAACGGAATGATGCATAAGAGCCAGTTTGTCCGGGACACTGGCAGAAAGAATGTTGAGTGCAAAGGCCCCAAGCAGGAATGAGCTCTGTTAGTTCAAGAAACAGAGAGGGCCAGTGTGGCTGGAAGTTAAGGAGCAGGAGAAAGAGTGGGTAAGAAAGAAGATTATTAGGAGCCAGATCATGCAGACATTTGTAGAAAACATAAGGGGTTTTGCTTTTAATTTAAGAGCAATGAAAAACTGTGAAAGGTCTTAAGTAGGGGACTGACATGAATTATACTTTTAAAGATCACCCTGACTGTTGTGTAGAGAATAGATTGCATGTTTTATTTCCAGCAATACACTAGAAAGGACTCCCTGTTCTCTCACAGAAATATTGAAAATACTAGTTTTGGTGAAAAACAACAAAAAAAGCTGGATAAAATATTCTAAAATATTTAAATGCAGACACGATTTAGAAAGGAAGGGACATGCCCAGACAACAAAATCAATGAGAAAGCACAAGTCTAGACAGCTAAAAGCACTACTGAAGCCAGCTGCTATCCTGATAGCTTCAGCCCACCTTTCATGCCCTGGAAGAGTCAGTTACATATAATTCCTTGCACACTGAGAAGTTCACCTGCCATGATGGGAAAAAGGTAGAACAGGGAAAAGAAAATACAAAAGCTATCATGGTGCCAGATTGCAAAGCGAAAACTCAGGATTATACAAAACCTCCATAGAACTGTAATCTGGACCTGGTATTCCCTTCTCAGTTGCTTTCTGCTGTTTTTGGAGTAATCATGATCAGCCCAAAAGATTAAAGCTGGCCTTTGAAATTAAGTGGGCATGACCTAAACTATTGCCTGCCTACTTTGCTGAGGTATATGCCCATAAGCCCTACAAAGGACACAACAGTCAAGTGTTTCTTAATTTGACTTGTCTCAGTGAAACAACAGATGTCTTGGTATTATCCCTTGGCCATCGGGAGTGAATTCAGGGTGAATATAGGGTGAATAAAAGTGTTCAACATGTCTCCCTTCAGCCAGCAAATTCCTTTCAGTTAGCAAACAAGAAACTGGGGAGCAAATCTCAGCAATGATTCTATGATTCCTTCTTCTTTTTACATCGTTTCTCCTCACAACTTCTCATCTGATGCTCCAAACACAGAAAAAAAAATCCAGGCAGAATATTAGGAAACATGGATTTATGGATTGCTCCCTGCAAACTAATATTAAGTTTAAAAAATGTCTCTTGAACCAGTAGATCTACCTCTGATAACTCAAATTTTTTTAAAAAACTCAAGTATGGAAATGGTCTATATATAAAAGTATTCCACACAGTATTAATTAGTCTTGGTAGAAAAAAATATTTGAAACAGTTAAGTGAACTATGACACACTTGGTAGAATCATTATATATATATTAGAGTTGAAAATTCTTATGAAATAATGTTAAGTCCAACTGCTTAAAATTTCATTTTTAATATGATGACTTTCATGGAAGTCTAGAATATTTGTTCTTTTTTTGCAGCTTGCCTGTATATTAAAAAAATTCTTTAAGGAGTTGATATTACTTTTATAACTGAACATATATTTTAAAGACAAAATATATAAAAATAGAAAATGCATACCTTAACTTCAGTATCCTAACATTAGATAAGGAATGGAAAGAAATCCCATACACAAATTTTCTCTGAAAACAGAATCTATAATTTTGCTAAGAATGAAATTGGGGACTACTAGGAAAAAGAGGTTAATACTTTTAGTATTAATACAAATAGTGTCAATTATCATGTAGATACAAAGCAATACCTTCAAGGAATCACTTTTCCAAGCTGTATGTAAATTACTAAATTAAAACTTAATACCACAAAGTAAATTTGGAATCAAATAGGTAAAGTGTGACATAGAGTGGAGCATAGCACAATAGGAAAAAGTTGAATTCATTAGGATAGAGCAACAACAAATACTAGTAAAAAGCCAATTGCTATTTTTTTCACATGCAGACTATTTTTAATGCATTGCCCCAGCCACTGAACACATCTGACTTAAGCCAAAGGAACTCTTGCATGGATATTTTCAGATCGATTCAATACATGAAAGAAAAAAAACTCTAACTGAAATAAAACTGATGTAATTTATATTACTATTGTTAATTAAAATGTTGAGCCCTTCCCAGTTACAATGAATAAAAACAGATCTTACAATTACAGACCCCCCACATCTAAGGAAAATCAAATAGAGACTGAGTGTATTTCTCAAGGTAGCAAATGCTTTTTATTTTCCTTTTTTCCTATTTGCACCATTCATCAGTAGGGCAAATTTAAAGATCAGAATCATGCCACTTTAAACTGTTGGCATTTACTATCTAAGGCAGAATTAAAAGATTTCATTTCAAGCCAAAGTCCATGAATACAAATGCCAATACTATCACTTACTTGGGCTGGAAGAAGGTAAGAGGACTCTTTCTGAAATTTATAAACACAATCCCAAAATAAAAGCCTCAAATGATGAAAGCAGAGTTTCCTCAAGCCATTCTTTCCAACAGAGCTGATAAACCCTGATTTTTTTTTATATAACAGGTAAGTAAATCCTAAATCCTAAATCTTTTTGAGGTTTTATTTTCTCTTTTCTACATTAACATGAATTACGAAGTGAATTTTTAAGGGTGGCAAAAATATACATGCACGTATCAGTACATGTTTTGAGAGGAGAGTGGATTGGGAAGCAATTGTGTATACTTCTTGTTTAAAAAACCGTAATGCCCACTTCATGAATTCAGATAACAACGTCAATGAACAGATTGCCAACCAGTTGGAATACAGGCCTAGGTTCTGAACCACTTGAATAAGCCTCCTAAGTAGGTTACAGAGTCATTCATGGAGATTATAGAGAAGGATTTCAAATAGCACCATCTGTTAGAACCAGCACCCTGAAAATATTACTCTAGCCAATTATCACTTCAAAATACCACAGTTCACTCCACCTGTGTTGGAACAACTTGGCTACAACCCATAGTTACATCCTGGTGCCAGCTTTGTAAACCATGGCTTAGGTTTGAGCCTATCAGTCAGAGTCTTGAGACACCAGCTGCTCCTACGTGCACTTATGTGTCTTCCCACAGATGACTCCTGGCAACCTCATACTGGACAAGCCTTCAGGCTTTCCTTGTCAAGATATTTTCTTCTAGGGCCTCAACTTTCACCTACATCCTTTCTCATCTCTCCAGGCTAGGAGTTCTCCACAAATACTCTGCCCACCCAGATAGCAATTGATGTAGGCCAGAAACTTCTCATGCACTGGTTACCTCCTGAGCCATCCACGGAAAGGGTCACAGCCTAGATGCTTACAGGTATCCAGCAGGTTACATTCAATGAGTGAAACTTAGGCCAAACACAAGATATCAGAAATGTGTCACTAGTTGGGGGCAGCAAATACAGGCCCCACCTAAGGATGACAACTATTGCTGAGTCCCAGGACGTTGTCAACATGCAGGATGCAGGACAGGTGTGGCCAAATTGCCTAACTATTCAATATATATGAAATAAACTAATTTTCAGATTTGGCTCACTTTTTCTGAAACTGTTTGGGCCAAACAAAACACCTTATTTTAGATTTTTTTATGGTAGTCAAAGGGTCTTGATTTGAGTTTGATTGGCTCTAAAAACACCTAGACTGTGACCCCCAAAAGATCCCTACTCTGTTTCCTCCTCTTAAATTTTTTTCAAGAGCTTCAGCTGCTATAGGCATTTATCTGAGAACATTAGCCAAGTTTCAGAGGCTGTATGCCAAAGAATTCCAGCTTACACCTGCTATTGTTTCAGTGGATTAAAAACTACAACAAGCAGATAAAAGGGTCTCAGGTGCCGTTGCTGATCTCACAGAGCTGAGTATGTGCTCAGCTGTTTTTGGCAGTATTTTCTGAAAACCAGTTTACTTTCCTGGATCATCCAGAAGTAAATGTGAGAAACTCCATCTGTGGCCCTAGAAAAGAAAGCCTCAGCACAGAGTCAAAAGGCCACAGTCAACAGCATGGTATAATCCCTGTCTAGCTCAGCCTTATGGCAGAGATCACCTACTTCATGGCAGAGGTTAGAGTTACCCACTAAATATCCACTCCTCTTCTTCTCCTTTAGTAGCAGAATCTCATGTTTTTGCTAGGTATATTTCTGCTTGGCCAAATAGACTAAATTTCCAGGCTCCCTTGCAGCTTAGTGAGGCCATGTGACAAAATTCTGGCCAAAGAGATGTAAGAGGAAATATTGCATGGGCCTCTGGGGAAGGAGAGTCCTTCGCCCCTTTCTGCTGGTGGAAATCAGAGGTGATATCTAGTTCTTTAGTAGCTCTCTTGGATCATGAGTTGATCTTGAGAATGGAAGCCATGTGCTTAGAAAATGGATAATAGAACAGAACAAGAAGGAAACTGGGTCCATGATGACCTTGCAGAATTGCCATGCCAGCCCCAGACTGCCTGCTTTCAGACTTCTTTTAACAGAATAAACATGTATGTTTGTATTTAATTCACTATTTGGAAAGGAATCAGTATTATTATAGCTGAATATAATTATGAAGCAATGTATAGTCTCTCACCTTGCTGGGTCATCTTTTTTCCACCTAACTATTTAATTTATTTATTTATGAATTTATTTTTAGAGACAGGGTCTCACTGTCACCCAGGCTAGAGTGCAGTGGCATGATCACAGCTCACTACGGCCTCGAACTCTTGGGGTCAAGCACTCCTCCCACCTCAGCCTCCTGAGTAGCTGGGACTACAGGTGTGCACCACCACACCCAACTAACTTTTTTTTTTTTTTTTTTTTTTTTTGTAGACATGTGGTCTCACTATGTTGTCCAGGTTGGTTTCAAACTCCTGGTCTCAAGTCAGCCTTCCACTTTGGCCTTCCAAAGTGCTGGGATTACAGGTATGAGCCACAGCACTTGTCCTTTTTCATCTTTTTAAACTCCTATTGTGAACTAAATTCTCCTGTATACTCAAAATGTTTCTATCATGCCTCCACCTTAATCAATATATACCATTCTCCCTGATAATACAAATTTGCTCCCAAGGCACAGTGGTGAGCCTCCTTTTTGCCTGTCTATTCAGCTTAGCATAGCTCACAGTTACTTGACAGGTTGCATTTCTCTCTTCTCTCTGAAGAGACTGACTAGGACCCACAGTCACTCTAGAAAATGATGCTCCTGACCCGTCATCACTAAAGAATTTTGAGAAAGTATTTTCTGCCACCTTTCTACACACTCTGTCTGCTCAAAGGCAGGTAGTATGACTAGGCAAGACCAAGAGAGAAAGCTGAGGCCACAAAAGAGAGTAAAACTAAATGGCTTACCTGGTGATAGGACCCACTGCTTTGGCCTCTAATTAGACCTGTGCCTTCAGCCATAGAAATAAGCAGCCTTAGACATTAGCTAGAATATTGGTATTTTCAATCTCTAGTTTGAATGACAGGACCCTGAAGGCAAAACATTTTCTGTGGAGATTCTGCATTTCTGCCTGCTCTTGCTTTTATAGCTCAAACAACTCAATTTTGCTAGAGTTCAAAGTACAGTTCAAGGGATATTTTATAAGGAAAATTAATGGGCCTGGGGATATCACCAGTGTAACTCATCGATTAGAGGGAAAATATGGAATATGTGGAAACATTTCATGATGGATTTGAAAAAGACACAATTATAATTATATTTGTGATTATTTCTAGTGGTACTCCCACAAATTTCCACGAAATAACATAATGCTCAATGACTTGACATTGAAACAATTTGTAGGAAACATATGGCCCAATGGGATATTGATTATGGTTCAACTAAAGATAACAGAATCTACTCTAGCTATTTTAAGAAGAAAAACATTTAATACATATAACTAAATGGCTTAGAGAATCACTGGGGAGGGCTGAATACACCTAAGTTGAGCCTTCAGAAATAGTTCCCAAGCCACACCACAGAAATGGGCTGCTCTGCTGCCTCTTCTGGTATCAGGAAGCTATCTGCCACCTTGGGTCGCTGCCAGTTCCATAACCACAGTGCCTTGCCACAGTTAGAAAGCAAACACCAACAAGGAAGCCAGCTGATCACTAACCACTTTGATCCTAGGACCACCCAATCAGGAAGCTGCTGATACCACTGATCACTAACACTTTGATCCTAGGACCGCCCAATCAGGAAGCTGCTGACACCACTGCTACCGCTCTCAGCTCCCAAATCATACTGTCCTCGCTTTGTTGCTCAACAGCATAGGTGATACCTTACATCCTGCCTCTTAACACCCACACTGCTAGCAAATGGGTCCTGGACTTGTGCCAATGCTGAGAGCAAAGCAACAAGATATCCCCATAACCCTGCATGGTAGATGAAATAGCAGAAGTTAGTCTCTGCTTTCCTTCCACCTACTAAATCTCATAAATCAGTACCTCTGAACTCATGCCAACTAAGGGATGCTTCACAAGGGTTCTGGTGAGCAGAATTCCCCCAACAGACTAGCACCTTCATGGATTTAGTACTTTATCTCCAGGGAAGACTAAGAGACAGTTCCAGCTTTCACAAGATCAGGGGTATACTAGTAAGAAATTGGAATGGATGTTGAGAGATAATCCATGACATACACCACAGAATAGTTTACTTTTAATGTGTCATATTAATATATTAATAAGTATGTGCCAAATACTTTATATGTATACAACACTATATATTGGCCAGGTGACCAATAACATTTGCTGAGAAATTCATTGGGTCAGGGTCTTCAATTTCCATCTCCTAGAGCACATAGTGTCTAATCCATTATATTTTTTTATGCCACCATTCACGGGATCATATTTAAGCAGCCACTGCATGAAAGCTTACTTATAAGAATGAAGATCATGGTAACTATTCTGGAAAACTTTATAAAAACACATATGCTCTCCCAAGAATCTTAATAACTGATAAGAGAATACAGTACAAATATGAACATCTATGAACTAAGTGACAGAAATATGAAAAATGTTCCAAATCAAACCTTGAAACTTAGTTATAATTACTTTAGAGTTAAATAATTTAGAAAGAAAATGGGGGAAAGTAGGTACATTTGAATCATCACTCTCATTTGACTATTTAAGAAACATTATTTAAGTTATACTGACCACTTTTATTCCAAAGTAGCAAACACAGAAATAGTGCAAAGTAAACAGAAGTTCATATAGGGAACAAAGTGTGTAACAGAAAACGGCAAGGCACACCATCAAATACTGTGAATTGGTTTTCAGACCAATGCTGAGATGTGTTAAAGTTAAGTTTGGCACACAGCAGATTCTTTACTTGGTAGTAAAGTTTGGCTCAAAGCAGCCTCCATGCATAGTAAGCTGTAGTCTAGGAGTATACCCTTGTTACCAAGCAACTGATTCTCAGCCAATCATAGCAGCCAAATCCTCAGTCAATCCCAGGCTGAAAGCTGCCAAATTATGCCCACATAAGGCAAACATTGAATTGCACCAACAAGGTAATCTCTATATGTTATTTCCTGTTTTCTGGTTATAAATCTAAGTCACTGCACTTGGAGGTTGGGGCATTCTGAACCATCTTTAGTCTGGGATGCTGCCCAGTACTAGGACCTTTTTATTGTTCAAATGAATTTTCTTCAGTGTAATTGGTCTCTGCGTTTTCATTTTTTAACGTCATTGAAAAAATAGTCCAGGACATTTATTTCATTCAGTTGGACACTGAAATTAATACGCTTGATAGTAAATCACTAGAGAAAACAACAATTTGACCACTAATTAGGCTACCCATTTGGCAGAATCCGCTCTCCAATATAACCAATTTGCAATAAATCATGTGAGAAGGCAGTGCTAGTGGTAAGGGCTATATACTATGATTGCCATTCCCACAGCAAACTTAATACAGACGAGAATTATGGAAATGCCATGTAACACAGGAGGAATAACTAATAAGTTTCCTGGAAGCTGTTTGCTTGTTACTGTTTATATTTGTTTTTATTTTTACCATAACAGAAACACACAAGATCAAGAAATTATGTGCCACTACTGCACTGGGAAAATCCTATAAAAAGTAAAAACAAGTTCAAGGTGTAATAGTCAGGAGACTAAATCTAAGGAAGGTCACTGTGACCTTTGGTCTCCTTACTATTATATTTTCCCTGCACTTTGCAAATGTATCTTGTTGCACATTAGACTAGTACACTCTAGTGTTCATAGGTAAATATTTACATTGTCAGCAAGAATATCTGGCTGCACAACTGGACAAGTTGGATGATGATAATCTACTTTCCCCACAGTCTCCTGGTAGAAGGCCATGAACACCTAGATATCAAACCATTAGTACCTTCACTCCTTGGAATTCAGATTGACCTCTAAGATTCTTGAACCAGTCCAGAGATAGAGAATTTTTCCAGACATGAAAAACCTTTTAATCTACTACAGTTGACCCTTGAACAAGGTGAGGCTTGGGGGCACGTGTAGTCAAAAATTTGAGTATAACTTTTGACTCCCCAAAAACTTAACTACTAATAGGCTACTGTTGACCAATACTATAAACAGCCAATTAACATGTATTTTATATATTATATATATATATTATATACTGTATTCTCACAATAAAGTAAGCTAGAGGAAAGAAAATGTGACTAAGAAAATCATAAAGAAAAGAAAATATATTTACTATATATTAAGTGGAACTACATCATTTAAAAGGTCTTCATCCTCATCATCTTCACATTGAGTAGGCTCAGGAGGAAGAGGAAGAGAAGGGGTTGGTCTTGCTGTCTCGGGGTGGCAGAGACAGAAGAAAATCCAAGTATAAGCAGATGCACACATTCCAGACTTGTGCTGTTCGAAGATCAACAGTGCTTCGCTTTATCCCTACATCTAGTCTGGTTCTCAATTCAGAGGAATTTGAAAATAAGTTCTCTCTCACATTTACTAAGAAATGCCTCAGGAGGGGTCCTGGGAATGCTCCCAAGAGAGTGAAAAAAACTGCAAGGGGTCCATAATTAACCGGTCAGGAACCCCCAGAGCAGCGCGTCAGTCTCACAGATCTAGAGCTGCCCTTTTATCAATCCCCAGGATCTTCAGCATTACATTCCCATTAATATTAACAGTGTTCTCACTGACAAAACAGAGTGATTATTATGTTCTCACTGGCTCTGCTTATTGAATAGCCCCAATAATTACCTTGAACATTTTATTATAAAGATGAAAATGTAGCATTTTACCTAACCAAGTTGTCAATGCTTTTCTTCAAATACTATTTACCTTACTTCTCACGTATTTAAATAGACTGCCTTGGGCTGCAGTTCTTACTCTTATATAATTTATAAATTTTGAGAAATCCAAATAGTCATATTAGTATCAGCATATTCACATCTGAATGATAATTTTTATGAATACTGTGTTTTTCTCTGGCTACACCAATATCTACCTATGATTAAAAATGTCTGAATTGAAGCCATCTAACATGGCTTCCACCTTCTTCTAATTTATTTCTTTTGAGAAATTTACTAGTTTTCCCTCTTTTCCTCCACTTTAAAAAGTTATTTTCTCATCACTTACTATTGGAAAAATAGTACTGAATATTCAAGTGAACCAAAATGAGTAAATAAATGATGTTGATACTGATGCTGCACACTAAATTTGTTTCATTTAGTTTTCATCACACTTGGTTGATTAACAGTATATATCACCAGGGACCCCATGGCTTGGAAGCACCAGAAGCAAGGAAATTGGCATGTTAGTGCATCATGTCTGGCTGTGCTGGCAGGGCCTCTGTAGCTCTATTACTGCTATTCATCTGGCATCCAGCTATGGAACTGGACATTCACGTCCATCAACACAGCTACTAGCTCTAAGGTCATAAATTCACTGGTAATGTTTTTACAGGTTAGGGAAAAAATGAGCTTGATAAAGAAAAATACTGCAACTAGAAACAGAAGTGGAGGAAAGAAAAGCATTTCAATCCCAGTGGAAAGCAGACAGAAAGGGCAAGGAGAGGGTACCAGAAGACAGATAGGTTGCAGCAATACCAAAAAAAAAAAAAACCAGGGAATAATTGAAATCAGAGGCCAGGGAGCTGTCCCACAGGTTAGGTGAGGCCCCAAAAATCTGACTTTATCATGTTGCTGCTCCACAGAACCAAGCTCTTCTCATAAGCCTCTGCTACCATATAATTTTTTGAGCTTCATTGTATTTATGAATGCAGAACCAAGCTGTGCAGTGAATTCATTTTTAAACTGTCTGGCTTATTTTCTGAGTTGTCTTTGTAAAAAAAAAAAATCACTCTTGCTCTTTTAACACCTATTATGAATAATCCATACCATGCCTTCTTTTCAATTCATTTATCTATATATTCAACTTTCTATTAGTTACCATTTCAGCTCATTAAAAAATTATCTTATCCTGGGACTAGAGCATGATTTTTATTTTTTATGCCAGACCAATTGCATTTCAAAGACTAAAGTTTTATATGACTTTCTACTTGGAATTTTTACTAGATTTCTGTCTTTTGACTTTTGCTACCTCTCAGTAAAGTTGAGAACAAAAACCTTTGAAAAACTGAAACAATGAGAATTAAAAGCTTTGGGTTATATTATTCCCCTCATGTGTGAAGTAGGATCCATAGTGCATATAGAAATATTTATTTATTTATTTATTTATTTATTTTGAGATGGAGTCTTGCTCTGTCACCCAGGCTGGAGTGCAGTGGCCGGATCTCAGCTCACTGCAAGCTCCGCCTCCCGGGTTTACGCCATTCTCCTGCCTCAGCCTCCCGAGTAGCTGGGACTACAGACGCCGGCCACCTCGCCCGGCTAGTTTTTTGTATTTTTTAGTAGAGACGGGGTTTCACCATGTTAGCCAGAATGGTCTCCATCTCCTGACCTCGTGACCCGCCCATCTCGGCCTCCCAAAGTGCTGGGATTACAGGCTTGAGCCACCGCGCCCGGCGTCATATAGAAATATTTTTAACATCTCCTTGGTAATAACATCAATAGTTATGGTAACAACAGAAGTAATAATAACAATATGTTTTTATTCAACTAGTGTTTCTCATACATCCTCAAATACTGAACTTAGGTGGCCAATTATACATGTTTCACATCTCCATTTACCACATATATGCAGTTGTCCTGACCCTGCCTTTATTAATAAAAGCCATACAATACATAGTAAGTACATAGTATCTCATTTAATCTTCACTACACCCCCATGAGACAATATTTTCATTACTTTCTCTATTTTATAGATTAAAACCCTGTGGCACTGAGGGTTTAGTAACTAGGTAATAAGTGGCAGAAAAGGAAGGGGAACCCAGGCAGTCTGGCAACAGAGCCTGCAGATTTGACCACTCTGCTATACTGTGGTGTTCCCTTGTCTGCTTCCCAGTGACTGATGTGGTTGAGAATGTGAAGACTCAGGTGTGGTAAGGGAGTAGCGCTTCTGCCCGCAGAGAAGACAGATAACACAGAGATAGGCGCTCCTACACTGCTGATTCCCAGGGAATGAGATAGAGAAGCAAAACGTGGGTTTCTCGGCTGGTTTTTCTTCATCCTTTTGCCTTTTACTTCTTCATCAGTTTTTGATCACTGCATTTGGCTTTTGGTTCTCTTAACAATCATGGGTAGCTGGCAGAGGCATTGATAAATAATCTTGTTTTGGCTGACTATATCAGACATGTTATGGTATGGTATGGTAAGCCAATAAAATATCTCATTCTGATAGATACTCCCTGGGTGGTACCAAGCACTGCCTTTGGCTTCACACTCATAAGGCACTTTACAGGACAGCCATCCATCTTTCCCAACCCATGTCACCCATGGTGACATAGGCCTGTCATCCCAAGGCCTGAATCTTCCAGACCAGCTACATAATTTACCAAAGCAAAATGCCAAAGCCCCTTGGCAGAAAAATATAATAGCTAATTTTGCACATTATTTAATAAGGTTTCATTCAAGTTCAGTGTTGAGATATTACAAGAAAAAACTACCTATGTTTTTCCCTGAATTTAAATAACAGAAATAAATGAAATCAAATCACTAGCAAACAAGATATGTGCACTGGTGTTATATGTGATATTTAGGTAATCTTTTTACTGTAGAAGGACAAAGAGACATAGATTTTTATTCTCTTTCTATTAGGAGTCTTAGGTCTGTCTTCATTCATTAATTCATTCATTTAATTAATCAAAAGACATCAATTGGGCACATATTATGTGGGGGCGACAAGGGTGAAGATATAACTTCTGTCTTCAGGTGGCTTCCATTCTAAGTGTTTAAGTAAGAATATAGGTGGTCTTCCACAGCCTAAACAGAATATTGTCATAGGCAGAGCACAGTGGCTCACGTCAGTAATCCCAGCATTTTGGGAAGCCAACGAGGGCAGATCGCTAGAGCTCAGGAGTTCGAGACCAGCCTGGGCAACATGGCAAAACCTCATCTCCACCAAAAACAAAAACAAAAAAATTGGCTGGGCATGGTGGCACATGCCTGTGATCCCAGATACTCAGGAAGCTGAGGTGGGAGGATGACTTGAGCTCCAGAGGTGGAGGCTACGGTGAGCCGAGATCGCATCACTGCATTCCAGCCTAAGTGATAGAGTGAGACTCCATCTCAATAAAATAAATAAATAAATAAACAAACAAACATAGAAAAAATATTGTTATAAGAACAAGGCACCTTGGAAAAATAATGAGTTTCGAAGGTGGGTCTTATAAAGAAGTAGTAGCTGATTTTCCCCTATAAATATTTGAATAGAACAAATAAAAGGATGGAACTTCCTATTTATGTCTTATTCTTAGAAAGGGCAACAAAAAGGAAAATTTGCTTGTTCCCTAAAGACTTCTTAAAATATTTGCCCAAAACCTTTTCACAAGGACAACACTTTCAGTAAAATACATCTTATAAAATGTCTTCTGGCCTTTATAGACGGTCAGTTTGCCTTTCCCAAAGCTGTTGTTGTACACTGTGCATTATCTGTGCACTAGTATTATGGAATCATTTGGTAAATTGGTGTCTTATTCACCTGTTCTCTTTCTCACCCATCTACCCCCTCCCAACACACACCTTCTCCCATGTTTCTAGTGTCATATTTTCTTACCCAATATGATATGCTCCTTCCTCACATTCAACCTTTCATGCTTTTGTAAATACCTTTTGTTAAGGTATTTCATAATTATGTTGCAAGTTGTAGCCCTGTGCCAGTGCTAAGCACTTTGAAAACACAATCTCGAAAGTCACCAGTACCCTACAAAGTGGGTAAGCCTCAACAAGAACCTTCTTGTTGAAATGTCCCCATGGGGCTAAAGTGGATGTGATTTGTTGCTAGGGCACAAGGTCTCCTCTATCTGTGACCTGGGAGCAGGCATGAGATCAGACAGGTGGGATTGCTCACACAAAAATCAAGCAAAGCAGACTTGGCTTTTTGAAGCCATGTGCCAAAAACATACTCATATTAGACACTTTCTCAGACAAAGCTGTAAAACACTGACCAGAAGCCCTAAATTCCAAGATCTTTGCAGAAGGAAGCCTTACCCCATTAACATTATGATGACAACATTAATCTGAGAAAATCATCAAGAGTAAATTTTCACATTCAACTAAAATGCAGTTGCTTTTGGAAATGGCTAAGGGAGAACGTGTAAGACAAAAATAACTTACAATCCTCATTCAGGATATCTGCCTTTTCACACAGCAATGGCACAAAACTGACTTACCACCATACACATCTGCTATTTACTGAAGGGAAAACATGTGGGGAACCGTGGTCAGCGGAAGAAAATCCTTTCTGTGGGTGGAGAACGAAGAGGCCAACTTCAAAGCACCAGAGAGTAGAATATAGGAGTTAAGGATTTACACCTAATTAAGCTTAAATTTAAGTACCTTCATCCATACCTAACGCTATATGTGGGTCTTCTTTAGTCATTTTATAGGGACAGTGCTGAATCATCAAGTCTTCTCCCAGAAACTATCACATGCATGGTTGTCATCTGTGCTCTTGTTATCATCAGAAATAAATCCTATGTAAGTGTCCCAACTCAGGAGGCTACTGTTAGAGAATGAATGGTGAGCTTCAGAGAATGAATGGTGAGCTTCACAAGGCAGTCTTCACTCCATGATGAACCATCAAGTGAGCACTGTTTACTTGAATTATTAGTTGAATAAAAATTATTTTAGGAAATGAACTATCAAATCCTAGTCAACTTGCAACATCATTATGAGCATCACCATTGCCAGTGCTAAGCACTTTGAAAACACAATCTCAAACGCCACCAATACCCTACAAAGTGAGTAAGCCTCAATAAGAACCTTCTCTGCATGCATTGAGATGTATTCATTTCTGAGCTTAGCTAAGTGAGTGAAGACTTAACAATAATTCTGTAAAGCCATACAAGGTAGTATCTAGCATAGTGATCAAGCACATAGTAGATGACCAAGCACATGAGACCCACCTTCCCTATGTCTGATCTGTTCCCATGAACTGTTTCCCAATAAATGTTGGCTACAATCAAGGATTGAATTTACTTTGTAATATTATTTAATTTGTATAATTTAATAATTGATTAGTAAATCAATAATTAGTTACTTGATGTAGCTGTGAAAATTAATCATTGATGCAAAATATATTAAAGAATGAAATCATGATTCAATAAATCAATGGTAAGTATATGAGGAAAATAGGACATTCTTTGATAATCAGCTTACCTTCTCCACTCTAATAAATCAGTCTGTGCCAAAAATCAAGCAGACAAATACTAAGTAAATATCATTAGTTCTGTTCACAATTAGACTTTCTGCCCTCCCTTGTGGATGGTTTTGGTGGGGCCAGGCACACTGAGTTCTGTTCAATGAGTTTTGAGTTGAAGTGTCACGTTCCATTTCTATATGAGCTTATTTAATCACCTGGAGTAACATCCTTTAGAGTTTCCTTTCTTCCCAAGCACGGTAATTGACAATGTTTGAGATGGTGGATGCTCCATCAACCCATGCCTGAGTGACGAGGATGAACAGAGCACTCAGCTGACCCACAATAGACAGACAGCATAAGCAAGAAATAAATTGTTATTGTTTAATCCACATCACAGCAGCACATCTTAGCCCACACTAATTGATAAAGCAAATAAAACTCCAAGATTCTAAAATCTGTAAAAAATAATAGTGAGCCAGGACCATGTCACAGTCCAGATTCATAGTTTCTGATTTTACTCACCTAAATTATAGGCTATGTCCTTGTCTCCCCCTAAATACCTTTACTCTCATCTATTTATTAATTCCACAAGAATTTAAAACTCTGCTTTCTGCTGAAGATTGTAATCAGTGCTGGGAATAGAGAGGAGAGAAGGCAATTTATGTCCCACAGAAATGCAATACACATTCTTGTTGAGGAGATTATACTGAGAGCTCTCCTCAAGAGATGTGAAATAAACCAAAAAGTGTCATGAGATCCACCTTCCCTATGTCTGATCTGTTCCCATGGACTGGTGTTGATGAAATTCTTTTGGCCACAGACACCCATTTTGCTTTCCTTTGTTTCATGTCTTAAAAAGATGAGTAGAAGGTCAGATGAGTCATCTTTTGGGAACCTGAGAATTTCAAGCTTTATTTACAAGGATTTCATATTTTTCCATCAAGATATAACATTTAACAGAATTTCACTTTTTTCTGCCACATGGTAACAATAAGGATGATGATTGATGAGGGTTAAATCTCAATGGATTATTTATTGCATTAAGTTAAAATTTCATCAGCTTCATGGGATGTCTCCCTGTCCAACATGTCTTAGGGTACAGATAAGAAATATTGTTTTATTTCTGGCTAGGCGCAGTGGCTCACGCCTGTAATCCCAGCACTTTGGGAGGCTGAAGTGGGTGGATCACCTGAGGTCAGGAATTTGAGACTAGCCTCGGCCAACATGCCAAAACTCTGTCTCTACTAAAAATACAAAAATTAGCCAGATATGGTGGCAGGCATCTGTAGTCCCAGCTACTCGGAAGGCTGAGGCAGGAGAATTGCTTGAACCTGGGAGGTGGAGGTTGCAGTGAGCTGAGATCATGCCACTGCACTCCAGACTGGGTGACAGAATGAGATTCCATCTCAAGAAAAAAGAAAGAAAGAAAGAAAGAAAAATATTATTTTATTTTCGTTTGATGTTTAAAAGATTAATTATGTTGACCTTGGTTCCCAGTGAGCCATTTATAAACAATTATATGAATGATCACAGAATTTCAGGGTGGTGGGGGAAAAATTCCTTTTAAAAACTGATTCTAGCTGTGCTTATCAATGTTTTCCCTTCTTTCTATTGGAAAAGCATTTATCAGCCATGCAGATAGGCTCAAAGCAAACTAGAAGTTCACTACATTTATTTAATGGTCTGCAAAAATGTCATCAGCCTTCCCATTCTTATCAGAATTATAGAGGTAAAGCTTTGAGTGTGCGTGATTTATATAACTATATCTACCATAAGATAATCATACAGTCTGACTTTCGAGTAGTTCATATTTGCTTCTTTTTCTGTTTTAAGGCCGTACTTGGAATTTGCTGCTCAAATCATGTAGCTAATTCCAACAGTACCATTTTTTAACTATTTCCTCACTACCCTCTAACCCTATTCTTTCCATCCCTTCCAAATAATAAAATTATATTCCAATCAAGAGTAAAACAGATTGCAAGTAAAGCCACCGAATGTGGGCAAATTATAATTCGTCCATCTAACAAATACTTTTCAGCACCCACTTCATGCCAGATACTGTCCTTGATTCTGAAAATACAGCAGTAAAGTACAAAAGAGAAGGTACTACTTTCACAAGGCTTATATTTTAAATGAGAGGCAAATAATAAGTAAGATTAGTTCAAATAAGGGCTATGAAGAAAATAAAACAGAGTGATGGGATACTGTGATGGGAGAAGTTGCATCACCAGAGGAGACCTCTCTAAGAAGGTCATATTTAACTTGAGACCCAAATGAAAAGAAGCCAATGATCTGGGGAAAGAGCCATCTAGAAACAGCGACTAGCAGGTTCAACAAAGAGCTTGAAGTGAGAAAGAGCTTAGTCTATTTGAAGAAGAGAAAGAAGGCCAGTGTCACTGGAGATGACGTTGGAGAGAAAGGCAGAGGCCAGCCCATGTAATTGAAGATCTTCAGTAGTTCAAGATCTTGTAGTTTGAGATCTTTACCTTATGTGGAATAAAATCCAAGATCTTTATCTTGAACTACATGGGCTGGCCCATGTAGGTGGAAGTTACTGGTGAGTGTTAAGTAGAAAAGTAACATTAATTGTAGATATGCAAATATCACTCCAGAAGCCTGATAAAATTGGTCAAACTTCTCAATATTCATAATAGAAAGCTAGTGCTACCAGCTCTACCAGGAATTCACCCAGGCCTTCCTGAGTCTGAAACAGAGAATACCTGAGTTCCAGGTTCTCTTCAGGCTGCTCACACTTGTCTTTTCAGAAAGGCCAGCCAAACTGAGGGATTTTGTTGAGCTATTTTCTGAATTCTTACTCTGCCAGTGTAGTGTATTACCCAAGACAGGATCTATCAGAAGATCATTGTCAACTACTGTGGAGGGTGGACAGGAAGGAAAAATTGAAGATAGGGGAAATTACATGCTTTATCACTGGACTAGCAATAATGTGGATCTTTACAGAATTTCTTTAGGAAAGCATTAGAAAAATAATCAGCTCTATTGTAAAATATTATTTGTATTAAAATACATTATAAAATATAAAATATTAAATACTATCATAAAATATTGAATTCTGTGATATTTCATTCTGATCTTAATAGTCTTTCATAAAAAACATAAAAGTTTTCTTACACAGAATCAGTAAAATGTTGCTTTTCCTCAAGCAAAAAAAAATAAACTTTATGAACCATGCTTGCACCAGTTCTGTGAAATGCCAGCCCAATTTAAATTTGCCTAGATTTGTTTTCAACTTGGCAGAGTGCCATTGGTGCTCAGTCATTAAAACAGGTGGCATTTCTATCAAGAAGCTTCCTATTTCTTCTTAGAAATGTAGATTAAAGTGCCTAAAAGATTAAATATCTGTTTTTGAAACCAAGATATACAGAACCCCTCTATCCCAAGAAGCAGAAATGTAAGTGTCCTTCCCATTCCTTTCTTTTCACTGCCAATCCTAAACCTCCTTGGAAGCCCATGAAGAACCACATTTTAAAAACCTTGATAGACTTGCTGTAGAAAATAAATTTTGTTTAAATAACCAACAACAATGTTTATTTGTATAATCCAAGTGACATAACTAGCCTATCCTCCAAATGATAGAGGGATAAGTAGATGACATCTCTCTTTTAAAACTCATTAAAAGTAGACAAGCTTTCCACTCAACTTTAAAATAATACAGGAACATATTTCTAAGGGCAAATTCATACACCAGAGCAGAGGTTACAAACTGACATATAAATACCTAATGTGCCCAACATATTTTCTCCACTTTGCCATACAACAACACGAGGAGAAGTCTTGCAATGTTAGCACAAACATTTGAATTAATTGTCAATATTTAATAATCTGAATTCACATCTTGATTTCCAGCTCCTTTGGAAATGTCAGAAGAGATGGACTCCCCTAAAGCTGCATGTTTGCCTTTCTGCAAGACAAGAATCCCAAGATTGACAGTGGCCACTCCCTATAGATAGGGAAATACTCTATTTGCCAAGTCCCTCCCACTACTTACGATTTTTTAAATCTTTCTCTGCATCATTTATTTACAACACCTGCCCAATCTGTTCAAGCAAGCCTTCTTTGGTAATAAAGAAATAGCATAGATAAATAGTTGGATGGATGAATCAATAGATAGACAAATATATCATACCTAAATTACCAAGTTTCCCTGAACAGTGAAGGCTTAGAGCAGGCACTCTTGTACCAAGGGCACTGAGATTACAACACTTCTTGAACTGTGTATTCCTCAGATTAACCAAATCAAACAACAGACTTACATAGTTCAGTCCATCTAAGAATCTGGCCATTTCGGCCAAGCATGGTGGCTCACCCCCATAATCTCAGCACTTTGGGAGGCTGAGGCAGGCAGATCACCTGAGGTCAGGAGTTCGAGATCAGCCTGGCCAACATGGCGAAACCCCGTCTCTACTACAAATAAAAAAATTAGCTGTGTATCATGGCACATGCCTGTAATCCCAGCTACTCGGGAGGCTGAGGAAGGAGAATTGCTTGAACCCAGGAGGCAGAGGTTGCAGTGAGCCGAGATCATGCACCTGTGCCCCAGCCTGGGTGACAGAGTGAGACTCCATCTCAAAAAAAAAAAAAAAAAAGGCCGAGCATGGTGGCTCAAGCCTGAAATCCCAGCACTTTGGGAGGCCGAGGTGGGCAGATCACAAGGTCAGGAGATGGAGACCATCCTGGCTAACACGGTGAAACCCCGTCTATACTAAAAAATACAAAAAACTAGCCAGGCGAGGTGGCGGGTGCCTGTAGTCCCAGCTACTTGGGAGGCTGAGGCAGGAGAATGGCGTGAACCCGGGAGGCGGAGCTTGCAGTGAGCTGAGATCTGGCCACTGCACTCCAGCCTGGGCGACAGAGTGAGACTCCGTCTCAAAAACAAAAACAAAAAAAAAAAAAAAAAAGCAATCTGGCCATTTCCAGACCTCTAACTCCCACTATTTNAAAAAAAAAAAAAAAAAAGCAATCTGGCCATTTCCAGACCTCTAACTCCCACTATTTCTGCTTGTTCTTCAACAAAACAAGAACCAGGACTTGAGGAGCTGAGCAGGAAAGGAGTCACAGCATCTTCCACGGACTTCCATTCTGTTCCTGCCTACTGCCTTTC
Organism: Theropithecus gelada; assembly: GCF_003255815.1. Taxonomy (NCBI): domain Eukaryota; kingdom Metazoa; phylum Chordata; class Mammalia; order Primates; family Cercopithecidae; genus Theropithecus; species Theropithecus gelada. The sequence continues at coordinate 57,299,385 of NC_037673.1, forward strand.
TCCTTGTTTGTGCAGATAGCAGGCTTTTTTCCCCCATTTCTCAGGGTTTTTATATCTAAGCTAAGTTCTTTATGTTTATTTGTAGGACACCAAGCAATTTGAGGCCTCTTTACTCTCAAGTATAACTGCCCCAAAGATCAAGAGAAGCAAAAGGTCAGATCATACACCAAGTGTCTTCAAAGGCTAAAACACCACTATTGTTTCAAGCACAAGGCACTTGGGGTGAAGTTCTCCCTAAGTAAAACACATATAATGTTCCCACTGAATTGAAATATATGTAGGACCATCATCAAAAGCATTTACCAGACAACAATGTGCATGAAGCAGGCACATCTCAGGGTGGCCATGATGTCAATGAACCTTAGTGGCAATCAAGGCCACTAACTAGCCCTTTGTGTGAAATAGAAAAAGATGCCCCTCCCTCTGGGCTGGCACAGACTCACATCACACTGCATGGCTTGGCTAAGCAAAGTGTGGCTGCCTTTCTGCACTTACTCACCCCCTGCAGCCCAGCCAACTTGTGCAGTGAAGAATCTGCTGCATAAATAGATGCAGCAGCATAGCCCTGGAAGAATTTAAACTTAATGCAAATGAAATAAACATGCACATGAAATTCAATCAGGAGATTTACCTGGCAAGTCAAGAGATGAAAAGGTCATGAATATCTGAATTTTTTTTATCAGTTACTCATTTTTTAACCTCTTAAATGAAACAGATTCTAGAACTTTTGAAAAAGGGTAATAAGTGAGTGTCACACCAGACCAAGAGAGGCGAAAATTAAATCCAAGCTCCAACCACTCATCCTAATCTTTGAGATCACTCTGTCCTGGTGAACACGCCTTCCGGGTGGGTAGATACGCAGTCTGCTTGGAGAACCGTTGTTGTTTTGGGAGATAAAAAGTAATTGACAAGAAGAATTTTTTGTCAATAAAATTTCTATAACGGCTGGGTATGGTGGCTCATGCCTGTAATCCCAGCACTTTGGGAGGCCGAGGTGGGCAGATCACCTGAGGTCAGGAGTTTGAGACCAGCCTGACCAACATGTAGAAACCCCATCTCTACTAAAAATACAAAATTAGCCAGGCGTGATGGTGCATGCCTGTAATCCCAGCTACTCAGGAGGCTGAGGCAGGAGAATCACCTGAACCTAGGAGGCGGTGGTTGCAGTGAGCCAAGATCACTCCATTGCACTCTAGTCTGGGCAACAAGGGCGAAACTCCATCTCGAAAAAAAAAAAAAAAAAAAAAAAAAAAATTCTATACCAAATGGAAACTTTGAAAAAACATTTTCTTTTTTTCATCCTAATAGCCCAAACTAGGTCATCTTTCCCACTCCTTAATAGAATATGAGTTTCCACAAGCTGTCCAGTCGTACTAATCTGAAATTCCTCCTGTCCTATCTCACAGTTCAATTTCATGTTTCTCCCTCCTGCTGGGACCTGGCTACTCTGGGCTTTCCAGTGGGAGTCCTGATGCCCTGGCTCAGTATGCTTGTCATTACAGTCTTCTGTGCTATTTGGACCTGAAGAATAAGCGCTGAATACTAAATTGATTTTTTTCTGAGACTATCAGAAGGACACAGCTCAAGTGTTCCTATGACTCTTTTGGAGGAATCACCAGGGCTAAGTCCCCAGACTCTAACATGAGCCCCTGCTTCCCCTTGGACTGAAATAGCTGCCTGTCCTGTCCTGCCCTGACCTGTCCTGTTCTGCCCTGCCCTCTCCAGAGAAAGCACATTCTGTACGTCATTACTGAGCATTCTTTTTCAGATCTTATAGACAGTGAATATGAAAGAAACATTACGGAGAAAGAGATTTATTTTGATTCATTGAAATGTTTCTGATGCTCTACAATTCCCTGGTTTTATCCAAGCTGCAAATATTTCAAAGAACAGATCTCCATTATGCTCATAAACTTCCCATTTTATAAAATAACAACAACAATAATAACAAGTTTTCTTTATTTAAAATAGGAAGGGTCGTACCCTCCTCCTGCAGGCAGAAGGCTCCTGTTCTGCAGTTTACTGGTGACAAAGATGTGGCTTCACATTCCTCAGCAACAATGTTGGAAAGGCATTGCAGTTGTGTAGGAATGCCATTGCAACCCCTAGGGCACTGTGCATGAAATGGCTGAATAGTAACATTCTGGCAGTCACAGGCTCCAGATGTACTTAAGTTTCACTGGGAATATCATGACCTGTGTTCCGGGGTAGGGAGGTTGGCAGGATGCGGGGGTTAGGGGGACCCTTTTCTCCCTCTGGCCACATCTTGCTTTAACGCATGAAACAGGAATTACCATCAACACCTGTTGGTATTGAGAAAGCAGTGCTTTCCTTTGCTCTAGCATTCATTCGTTTTCTGTGAGGGCCAGAAGAGGGAATTATTTGGTCCTTGGGAAAGATTCTGATATGGTTTGGCTCTATGTCCCCACCCAAATCTCATGTTGAATCGTAATCCCCAGTGTTAGAGGAGGGTCCTGGTGGAATGTGATTGAATCATGGGGGCGGGACGTCCCCCTTGCAGTTCTCATGATAGACTTCTCAGAAGACCTGGTTGTTGAAAGTGTGTAGCACCTCCCCCTTCTCTCTCTGTTCCTCCTGCTCCATCCAGGTGAAGATGTGCCTGCTTTCCCTGGCCTTCCACTATGATTGTAAGTTTCCTGAGGCCTCCCCAAAAGCAGAAGCCTGGACAGTCCACAGAACAGTGAGCCGACTAAACCTCTTTTCTTAATAAAATACCCCATCTCAGATATGTCTTTATAGCAGTGTGAGAATGGACTAATACAGATCCATTACACACCCATCACCCAGCCATGGTGCTGGCAGCCTGTCTCAGTTTCTTGCCCTCCCGCTCCTTCTCTCCTCTGTGTTCTGCTTGTTTGAACCCCTCTCTCCCTCACCCTGTCTGTCTTCATCTCTCCTCCCCCGCTTTCTATGCCGTTTTCTTTCTCCTCTTACCTGTCTTCCTCCCCTTTTCCACTCTCCCTCCGCACTGGCCACCAGCCTGACAGCACAGATGGTTTTCTGTCCTCCTTGTTTGAAGCCACCACCAGGGCAGGTGCTGCTGCTTTGTTTGTGACTGAAGAGGTGAGTTCAGCACAGAGATGAATGGTGGGCAGGCCAGGGAACCCGCCACCAGAACAAGGGGTACCATTAGCAGAGAGGACATTTTGATCCTCCTCTGATTCCATGTCTTTATTTTCCCATGGGTTCAGAACCCACAGAAAGATGAGGCAGGCATTAAGCCTCTTGAATACCCAATAACTCCCACAGCTAGGAACAGAGTGCACAGGACAGAACAGTGAGTCAATTGACCAGAGCACCAAGGCGGAGAGAGGCAGGACACAGACAGGGGTTGAGTGGGAGCGAAACCTCATGAGCCAGGCCCAGGGACAAGCCACGAGGAGCATGAGCACCACGGTCCATGCCATAGGGACTTCCTTACCTGGCCTTTAGAAAACCCAATGAAAACCTTGTGTTTAATGAGACTGAGATTTGTCTGCTTCTATTCATAAGATCCTAACATATGAAAGCCATGCCCCAGAACAAAGCAGAGTAGGATGAAGACCATATAAGACTAAGTAAGTGTGGGGTGTGCAGGAAAAGAGCTCACATGAGAAGTCAACATGCACAAAAAAAAAATCAGACCAGACGTGAATCAAGACCATTCTGTGAGTGATATTCATTCATGAGTTTTTAACCAGACTCTTAGTAAGGAAGAACTGGTAAATAATATCCAAAACCTTTCATGTAGTATCCACAGATGTTATTTGTAATTAGGCCTTATGATGCTCATTCCTAGCATTAGTTTCATTTTTTTTTCAATTAATTCCTCTGTAAAGTCCTAAATTAGAGAACCCCTGCAGGATTTATTATAGAGAGAAAACCTAGCTGAGTGAACACCTGTGAATTCTCAGTCCAGAGTGGCTAGGCCAGAAAGCAGCTGCCCTCACAGGACAGAGCTTTCACAAGGCCAGCTCCTGCCCCGGAGGCCTCTGGGTAGAGTACTCATACATCCCAGTTTGTCCAAGATAGTGTTGGTTCACAGCCATTGTCCTGGTGTAATTATTCATAGCACCCCCTTCCATTCTTAAAAGGCCCCAATTTGCATATTCAATCAGAAGGTCTCTTTGGTATGTGCTATACAATGGACTATTTATAATCCATTAGAGGTGTCATAACAACATATCATCAACTACATTCAACAGAATTTCTAGAACTAAAGGAAAATTAAAAATGAAACTTACTTAAAAATTATCTTCATGAAATTTGTGGGAAGATAAGCAATATATAAGGAAAGGCAAGAATACAAATCAACCTAGAAGAGAAGGAAGTAATAAGAAGAAAGAAAATGCAAACCTGACCATAATTTCCCACCATTCTTATTAATAATGACTGCTAAAAGCTGGTCAGCCATGCTATTTGAAAGCAATTTTGGAAATTAATCCTTTAAGAATATTTTTTAACCTTTGATTCATAAGACAAGTGACCTTTCTATTTTAACCAAGATACCCAGATAGTGATTAGACATTTCTAAAACAAGGATCCCAAATCCAGTTTTGTGCATATGTGTGTGTGTGTGCGTGCATGTGTGTGCACGTGTGTGTGTGCGCGCGTGTGTGTGTGAGAGAGAGAGGGAGGGAGAGAGAAAGTGAGAGAGAGAAGGCAATTTTAGTAAATACATAAAATGAGTGAATTGTCCCTTTCCCTTTAAAACCACCCAGGGAACTTAGCTGTTTACATCATCATCAACCTGCTGCATTTCTCTCCCTAGGCGACCACAAACCAGGAGAAACCATATGTGAGCTCACAACTCTAGCAAAAGCTTTGTTTTCATTGCATATAATTTGCTTAATATGATATTGCAGCCTTAAATATTTTGCACAGAGTTCTAGTGCTGAACTAAGACAAAAATTAACAAGGTCAAGAAGTGAGCTGTCAGGATCTATTCTGTATCCACCTTAAACAAGCAACTCCTTCACAGGTTGCACTACGCTAATGGCCTTTGCTGACATCTTCTGAAACAGGATTAGATATAGCCATGCAGCTGCTGTAATATTTTGTCGTCAGTCCCATGACAGGTACATGGTGGACTTCGTCATAGCAAGATGCTGTTCCCCTTTCAGTCCCCCATGTGGTGATTCTCTCTCTCCTGTCACCATTGTTGTGTCCCTAATTTCCCCCAGCTCGCTTTACCCAGTATAATCAGGAATGCATTAAACAACTCAGCCTTTTTTTCTAGTTGCACTTGTCAACAATTTCAACACTGCCCTGTCACGATTCTAGACTCCCATTATATTTTTTTATCTTAATTCTCTATTGAAACATAATGTATGCACAGAAAGTACACAAATCATAAAGGCAGTGGATTTTCACAAAGTGAACACAGTCAAGTAATAAAATTTTAAAACTTAGAATATTGAAGCACCCTAGAAGTCCACTTATGTTCTATCTCAGGCACCTTCTTCCCTGAAATATAACCACCATTCTGACTTCTAACACCAGAGCTCTGATTGTAAGCTTTATGTAAATGAAATCATGGCATGCACTCTTTTGTATCTGGATGCTTTGATCAACATTATATTTTTTAGATTCATCCATATTGTATGTATTGAAGCTCATTCTTTATTGCTACTGTGTATTTCATTTTGTCACTACACCAAACATTAGTGAGTTGTTTGCATTTTTCACCATTATAAATAATGCTACTATATGCATATGTCTTTCAGTACAGAAATGTACACATTTCCACTGGACATACACATATAAAAACAGAATTGCTAGGCTATAGGATATTACATATGTTCAGCATTCATAGAGATTGAAAACGGTCATAGATACTGAATCTACCAGTTTACACTCTCACCAACAGTCTAGGAGCATTCCAGGTGCCCCACCATCTCACAACACACAGCATTGTCGGTCTTTTTTATTTTAGCCATCCTGATGGATATCAAATGGTATTGATGTGGTACTGTAGATTTCATTTGCATTTCCTGCTGGCTAATGAAGTTGAGCCACCCTGCTTTCTTAAGGTTTCAACTTTTACAAAGCCAATGGCCAGTCCTGGCACTCAGCTCCTCTCTGTTTACCACCTGCAAGGGATGCTGAGGAAAGAAGCAAGGGTCTGTACATTCTTTCCACTCAAAGCCTTCCTGTCTGTTGGCCTTTCTCAATGGTCCACCAATTGATTCCACATCATGTCTCCATCTCCTGTACAGGTCACCCTGGTGGCAGCCTCTTTTCTCCTGCAATATCCAGTCTGACACCTGCTTCCCCCTTATAAACTATTCTTAAGCTTACCAGATAGCCTCACCTCCCACTGGCACCAAGAGAGACAAGTTCCTGCAGTGTGAATACCTGCATGTTCCCTTGCAGCCCTTATTTCATTCTGTTCTTCAGGCCCAGAGGAAGCATTGTTCCTCTTCTCTAAAACCTGTAATCACTGAGAAAATGTGTTCTTTTGAATTTCTTTTGACACTTACTCTCTGTGTGACCAAGTACAAGTTACTTGACCTCTCCTGGACTTAGGTTTCTTCATGGAAAATTAGAATATTTCTTACCTCTTAAAATTGTTGTGGGACTTAAAGGATAATGTGCTGAAAATCCCTGGGTCAATGCTTGGTAGACATTTTGTGCTTAGTAAATATTAAACGCTTTCCTTCCATGTCTCCTTTTATCTCTCCATTATTAATCTCCTCCTTTGCCTTAGAGGCAGTGAGATGGAAAAACTTGGCGTTGGCAATCAGACACACCGCAATTTGAAACCTTATGTTTACCATTGACTAGCTCAATTATTAACTCCCCTACGTCACTTTCTTCGACTGTAAAGTGGAACGGTGGGCGTTACACTCAGAACTGTGAAAATACAAGTCATTCCAGCTGACTGCAATTCTAGATTCACTGTCTCAGACCAGTGGCCCACAGGCCATAGCCATCCTGTGTTGAGGTTCGTTTGGTTGGTGGTTGGTTTTTACTTAAATTGTCTAGAGTTAAATATTAGGATAATTTACATTACGTTTCAAAATGTGGGCTTCTTTTGAAAAAAACTAGATCTAGCAAAAGTGATCACATGTCCTTATGGCAACAATCACCATGAGGAGATGACCAGGTACTCTCTGGTCAATGACACTCCCCCTGCCTCCCTATTCTCTTCCAACCAGGCTAGTCTCCCTCATTTACTCTACCTGTATAGACCTTCATGGGTTTTTAAATTATTTTTAGTTTCTACCTCTTCCTCTAGAGTCTTATTGAACTCAATGATGACTTGCCTGAGAGTTGCAAACCACTTCTAAAATGTTTAATATCATTTATTTTACAAATATAGACTACCTGATCTCCAGATTCTTACAGCTTACAACTGTCAGGCTCTTCAGAAAACTCCTGTATTGGTTTCCTGTTGCTATTGTAACTACCTAAAGAAAAAACTAGTGAAAAAAGAATAGAAATTTATAATCTTACAGTTATGGATATCAGAGGCCCAGATGGGATCTTCTTGGCCTAATCAACAGGGCTGCATTCCTTTCTGGGAGGCTCCAGAGCAGAATCTATTTTCCTGCTTTTTCTGGCTTCCAAGGACTGTCCTTATTCCTTGGCTCATGGCCCCTTCCTCCGTCTTCAAGCCAGCAATGACTGGGTGATGCTTGACATTCTCATGCTGCGTCACTCTGACACTCTATTGCCTCACTCTTCCATCTTGAGGACCCTTGTGATTACATTGGGCCCACCCAGATAATCCAGGGTAATCTCCCCATCTCATGTTCAGTTGATTGATGAACTTATTCCCCTCTTGCCAAAACATATTCATAGGTTCCAGAGACATCTTTGAGTGGCTGTTATTGTGACTACCACAGTCCTAAACACTGTCACCAAGCCTTCCTTTCCTTGAAAGATACAGGTGAGCTAGGATTGCTGATTTATCTAATAGTGCTGCTACACATTTTCCTTCAGTCCAAAAACAATCCCCCAAAATAACAACTGAGTGTTAGCATCATAATGTTGTCTGGGAAAGCAGTTTTCCCATGCATGCCTATAAATTGCACTGGAAACTTTTTGCCATCTCTCTCCCCCCAAAAAAACACAATCATCATTTTGAATTTTTAGAAAGAAGGGAGGAGAAAAAGGAGAGCAAAAAGGAATGGCACTAGCTACAGTTTCAGATGCAATTCCTCTTGGGGATTCTTTAAAAAGAAGAAATACTGAGGAGCATATCAAAGAAATGTTATATTGCCTTGGGTACCCTAAGCCCTCAGCAAAGCTCTGAAGAATAATTGGATCTGAGAGTAATCCTGAACTACTGAAGTCACCGATGAATATTCCACCATGTTCTGTTCTCTGTTCAACAGTGCTTTCATAAATCTCCCTAGGGAAGGTCGTCTCACTTATCCACAACACCATCAGAATTAAACAGGAAACAGCAAATAGAATAGAGCAAGCACAGTCACGTAGGATGCTATCATATCACTTCTTCAAATAGATCATCAGGGCATTGTTCCCAGTTCAAAAGGGAAAAAATATGATAAATTAAATCAAATCTTGAAATGTCTACAATGATCCGGGATCCAGACTTCATTTGCTACTTCATAATTTTAAGTAAGAAATCTTTCATGTTATATAATATGCTTAAAAATCAGTGAAATATACATATATATGTATACATATACACATATACGTGTGTGTGTGTGTGTATCTTCCTTTCTAACCTTTAGGGAATTTTGCAGTGCGACAAATAAATTCTAAATATATTATTGTGCATTTTAATTTCTATCCCAGCTCATTTCTTAAGTCATAGACAAAGGTAGCTATGTAATCTGGTTCTAACTCTGAGAATGGGCAACATGGCCAACCTTGCCCTCCTTCTTGAAACCATTCCAATATTTCTGGAATCAGCTTTTTAAATCAGAGTCTTGTTCTTTGTACTTCTAAACTTTCTCCAATCTTCCTCATTGTCTCCATTTCCTAGAATTCATTTTTATAACACATCACAGCTTTAATTCATTATCGGGGAAGTTTTTGTTTACCCTATGAGGACAGGGACATATCTGTCTGTCTTCCAAGCTACAGCCCTATGCTTCTGCATAGCTGACTCTCAAACATTGTTGAATGAATGAATGCTCCCTACCCCTATTTTTCTTTTTGGCATGCTTTATTTGTACCAGGCACTATTTTCAGTGTTTTGCATATATTAATATAATTCTTATAATCAATTTTATTATGTAGGGATCATTATTACCTTTTTACACATAAGAAAATGGGCATAAAAAGGTTCAATAATTTGCACAGTCATACAGCAGTTAATAACAGATATCGTTTATTGAGTACTTAATTTGTGCCAGGCAGGGCTGCCATTAGCTACCCAAAGTGACTATGTGTAAATTTGAAAAAGATGCCCTTTTTACAAGGATAAATTACAAAAGGCATCTCTTCCCTAGGCACAGGGCTTATCAGTGAAAGCCAATTCCTACCTGTACTGGCCTCTCAACCATTAGCCTTCTTGGAGGACACAGCCTACACAAAATACAGTATATATAATATCATTGATTTTGTAATATACTACCAGCTGGGCACGGTGGCTTACGCCTATAACCCCAGCACTTTGGGAAGCTGAGGTGGGCGGATCATGAGGAAAAGAGATCGAGACCATCCTGGCCAACAGGGTAAAACCTTGTCTCTACTAAAAATACAAAAATTAGCTGAGTGTGGTGGCACGTGCCTGTAGTCTCAGCTACTCGGGAGGCTGAAGCAGGAGAATCACTTGAACTTGGGAGGCAGAGGTTGCAGTGAGCCGAGATCATGCCACTGCACTCCAGCCTGGTGACAAAGTGAGACTCCATCTTTAAATATAAATATATATATATATCTCCTGATTGATTCCCAGATTTTTATAGCTTACAACTGTCAGGCCTCTTCAGAAAACCCTGTATTAGTTTCTTGTTGTTGCTTAACAAATTGTCAGAAATTTAGTAACTCGAAGCAATACAAATTTATTATCTTATAGTTATGAATATCAGAGTCCCAGAATGGGCCACAAACTGCTCTAAGCACTAAATGGTGATAAACCCACAGCAACCCTGTGAGATAAGCATCATTGTTATCATCATCCTTATTTTACAGAAGCAAAAACCGAAGGCCAGAGAAGAAAAGTGATTGCTCAGAGGTTCCCAGCTATTGAGTGACACAAGTGAAACTAAGCCCAGACATTGTGGCCCCAGAGCTCACACTCCCAGCATTACTCTATAGTGAACTGTTTCGCCGAGGTTCCTGTAACAGCCTCCTACATCCTAGTCTCCAGGCCTCCTAATTCATCCCACACTTCAATCTACTACAGAAGCCACAGCAAATTTCCAAAGATATCAATCTGCTCATATGTCCTTCATGTTTAAAACACTTCAGTAGCTCTTCCATTCCCCTCAAGGTAAACTTAAGACACTTTCCTGTGGCTGAGTAGGCTCTGGTGATGTGATCCTGGTCACTCTTCATCCGCATCCCTGGTCCTTCCCTCTGCCTTTACCCCTCATTGCACACAATGACATAACCATAGCAAACATTCTGCTCAATACATTCTCCTGTTCCCACTTGCCCCAGGCCTTAGCAAGTGATGTTCTTTCCACCTGGAACCTTTCTCTTCCCCCACTTTGGTGACTATCTCCAAACGATAAGTCTCAGCCTAAATGTCTTAACCTCTGATCCATGGTCCTTCAACACTCAGTCTAAATAAGAACGCTTGATAGAGCCTCTCATCACAACTTGTGTTTTCCTTTATAGCAACATCACATGTATGCATGTATGTAATTATTCAGTCAACACTGATTTTCACCAATAGTAAGTTTCACAATGGCAAGGACAGTGTCTATTTTGTTAGTTAACTGTAAATTCAGCTTTTAGCACACTTCCTGATACACACAGGCAACCAAATATTGTTCATGTGCCTCCTTTGAGCTCACTGTGCTTCCCTATAGCACTCCTCACAATACAGTTTATTTTGTCACCGCCTATTTCTGTATTCCCCATTAGATTTGACTATTTTACATACTATGAGGACAAAGACTGTATCTGACTTGGACCTCACTACTGAACCCCCAGTATCTAGCACAGCGCCAAGAGCCAGCACGTCATGGGCACTCAAACATTCCAGAATAAATGAATGAACAAGCATAAATAACTGGCCCCTTTGTAGTAATAATCCTCTTTATCACTACTGCCACAAATCAGATCAAGGGATTGAAGAATTGTTCTACTTTAACCACTTTAAAGAAACAGAATCTATTTAGAACACTGAAAGAAAGCTATCAGCTTCAAATTCTGACCAAATATTGTTTATTAGCCACAACAGACAACAGGGCCATCTCAGGCCTAGATAAGAAATGATCCATCAATTTAGTCAAAAATCTCATGAGTGACCACTCAGACATAAAACTTGGCATCTACCTGCCAACTCCTACAGAAACCAAGAGCCAAGAACTGTGAAGAATGATCCCAGAGGTGACTGACTGATTGACTGTACCTACCAGTAGTCATTATATTACTCCCTATTAAAGGCTTAAAGGGAGGTCTTGAAGACAAATATTTGTAATTAAATGACTTTTCATCATGCTGAAGGAAAAAAAATATATATATATGTTCAAATAGAAAAAAAAAGCAAGGGCAAAGTAAAATATATTAACAGCATCTGTTGAGACTACAGATGAAAAACAATTCCTGAAAAAGATGATCCATCTGCTCAATGGGAAATACATAGATCTTTTCTACACATAGTACTTAAATGAAGACAACATTAATGTTTCTTTCTGACCTGGCTCCAGAAAGTCTGCTCAGTCTTGGAAATGGTGACTAGATCCTTTGAGTGCTAGAATAGAACTATATTGTTTTGTCCAACGGGTGAGTCATAATTGCCTAGTTGGATATGAAGGAATTTTAGAGCAACCTTGGAGCCCATAAATATGAAGCATGAACAGTTCTGTTATGGTAATGACAGTAATCCCAAAATGCCACAAATACATTGCTATTTCAATAAATTAATAAGAATATTTCATGTTGATATAAATGCCCTTGTGTTTCCCCACTAGTAAAGGGGACACATGTTGAGTTGATCAAACCTCATCTTCCCTATGATTTAAAACCCTTTCCAACCACAGTGCAATTAGCTCCATACTCTACTCCTAATACCAGGATTCTGAAAATACGAATCTAAGTTTACCTACTTAATTTACCTTCGTTCAATATCCTCTAATCATCTTTGCCATGTTTTTCAACATCTCATTAGTGTTGAAATTAATACCTTAATATGAGTGACACAAATTTTGCTTTGTTTGGCTTATTCCCTCAGTAATCTAGGAACCAACCCCCTTGACACAAAATAGAAACATAAGTAAAATACTCTTAAAAGAAAAAAAAAGGGCCAGGCATGGTGACTCACACCTGTAATCCTAGCACTTTGGGAGGCCGAGCTGGGCAGTTCACAAGGTCAGGAGTTCAAGACCAGCCTGACCAACATGGTGAAACCCCATCTCTACTAAAAATATAAAAATCAGCCAGGGCATGGTGGTGCGCACCTGTAATCCCAGCTACCCAGGAGGCTGAGGCAGGACAATCACTTGAACCTGGAAGGCGAAGGTTGCATTGAGCCTAGAAAGCACCACAGCACTCCAGCCTGGCCGACAGAGCAACACTCTGTCAAAAAAAAAAAAAGAAAAAGAAAAAGAAAAAAAGAAAAAAAGCAGTATGTTGCTGACAACATGCACAGTGGTTCCACTTGCTTTAAAGCTATTATGGCAAATATGACTGAGCATTTACTCCCCACACTGAAGCACCTCTCAGGCAGCAATAAAGGTCCTCCATGCATAGTTACTCTGCCTTGGGCGATCAAAGCCCTATTGCATGCCTTTCTGCTCCTAACTATTGTGTGCCTGCTAATAGGCAATGCTCCCTATCGGCACTGAATTTGGAACACATTTCTTGTGGAGCAGTTTTTAAAACTAACCAGGAAAAGAAAAAAAAATAAAATAAAACCAGTCAACCAAAGAAGTCGTTTTGGCTATTTGCTGCATTGCCAGGGACTAGTTTTTATCTTTAGAAACACGTTCATGAAACAGAACTTTAGGTATTTTTACCAAGTATAGCTGATCCAGTTACTTTTCTTCATTCTTATTTCCAGTATATTTTTAGCCTCAAGAATTACTTTCTCTGGTAAAAGAGGTGCTGCCCCCAAAATAAATAAAACCTGGGTGAACAAAAAGGGCATGGTCCACAGCTCCATTCCTGGGAAGTGCAAAGCAGCTCTGAGGACCCAATCTCGTGAAGCTGTCCTCAGCCACAGACATCCAAAGGATGCAGAGGAGCTAGATTACTTGGTGGCCCAGCACTGGAAATTTTCTAGAAAGCAGAACCAAAATAGCATTTTTCTCCTGCTGCCCTACAATAACGTCCATACATATGGTCTCTGTGGGGCATACAGGTTCTTTGTAGGAAGTCTTTTAGTAAACAAAACCCCAGAAGAAAAGCTCCCACCACACTACTCAGTGCTTTAATGAGATTAGAAAAAGACATCTCTTTCTCCTCATCCCATCTCAGGACTTGGCTTGTGAGCAAAGCATGGATTGGGTTTCAGCCTCCCTTCACCCTCTTGGCCTGACCTCTGTCACTGAATAGCACCTGGATTTCTTTGAAACACTGGGACAATACTTACTCTTACACCTATTGATTACATGTTTCAGCCATGACCATGGGTAAGGTACCTAGGCTCTGGAGAATTCAAAGGTGAATGAAATGGTAACTTTCTTCAAAAAGGGGTCCTCAATCTCAGTGAATGTATGGGCAAAGGTATAAAAGGTGCTAAGATAAAATGTGCCCGATGCTGGTTAATTTTATGGTTTCATAAAACCATATGGCGTATAGGAAAGTCATGAGTGATTGAGCTTAAAAATGAGCTTACATGACTAATCAAGAGAAGACCATGATACAGCAGTTATAGAGAAGAGAAATGGTTTGTCAACACTGAATTTTGAGGATATGAACTTAGTGATGGTCAGCAGGATAGATGAGAGTATCCTAGCTGGCCTCTCTGCTTCCAGCCTCCTTAGATACTCTAATAACCATTTAACACAGAGGCCAGCTAGGAAGTTGACAGATTATATTACCGTTCAAACATTCACCACCACCATTCCAAGGGAATCGTATACATCCCTAATCCAATAACGTCAGGCCTGGCTGTGTCAACTTACTTTAGACAATAAAATGGGAATAGACAGAATATGCACCACTTTCAAGCAAAATTTTAAGAGCCATTTTATGGTTCTATAATATGCTCTTTTCTTTCTGCCACAATGTCCCGATCAGGGCTGTTCCTTCAGTCAGGGTCCCAGAATGATTCTACTTTGGAGCAGAGCCGCAGTCAACTCATAACAGACAAACAGAAGCATCAAAAAATACTCTCTTGTTTTAGCAAGCAACACCAATTTGGGGATTGTTTGTTAGTGCAGCATAACATCCTAAGTTTGCTGACATGGGGAGCTAGTGCACCTTGAAGGTGAACACAATCAGGTCTTAGGCTAAACATAAGAAGTGATATTGGATAGAAAAGGGCAGAGATAATAAAAATCACAACAACAACAAGAAATCAACATCACTTAATATTTATGTGTCCAGCATTATGTTAATCACATCTCATTTAATTGTCTCAAAGGCAGAACTCAAACACATACCTAACACCACACAGTATATGCTCTGAATTTTCCCAGCAACCAGCAAAGCTTGGTGATTTTACGTGCATGTGCAGTAAGATTAACTCAGCAAATCTAGGTGGCTCAAACCCTGCACATGCCCAAGAAAAACCTCTCTTCAAGACTGAACTTAAGCCAGCTCCTGAGAGTAAGCCTTGAGCCATAGGTATATTCTGCCTGGTAACAGTGTTGTATGCCTGAGGCCTTGGATCATGTGGTAACAGTTTGATCAGATAGTTTATGCTAACAATGTGATGCATGATGGGTGCCTGTTCCTTCTCTGAGGAGCTGACGTCTGAGTAGCTGAGGTAAGTCATACAGGTGCTGCATGACTATGTGACTGGCCTCCATTAAAAACATCAAAGCTCAAGTGTTTCCCTGGTTGACAACACTTTGCACATGTCACACATTACTGCTTGCAGAATTAAGTGCATCTGTGAAAATCTACCGAAAAAAAACTTTTAGAAGCTTGCACCTAATTTCTCCTCAACTTTTCCCCACATATCTTTTGCTTTTCAGATTTTAATCTGTATTTTTTCACTATAGGAAAACATAATTTGATTATAACAACTTTTCCGAGTCCCATGCATCCTTTTAGCAAGCCTGAGGGTGGCCTTGGGAACCCCTGAAACAGTAGTATACATGAGACAGGTTAATGTCAAAGATGACACCAAATTTCCAAGCCCAGGTGATTCAAAAAATGGTAGTTTAGTGAACAGATATGGGAAAGTCAGGAGGAACCGGTGAGCTGGGAAGGTAGGTAAAGAAGGAAGCCAAAGAAGCAAGCGGAGGATGGAAGGTAAGTTTAGTAGCTGACATTCAATTTGACTTCCATACCCAGGTAGGAACATCCAATGGGCAATAGAAAATGTACAACTGGAATCGGTGATGAAAGTACAGAACGGGAATATAGTTAATGGTTAAAACCATGAGAATAAATAAGGGCACTGAGGAACAGATTAGAGAAAAAAACAGCAAGGAGTTGAACGCAAACCGTGGAGGATGAAACTTGGCTGCCTACATATGAAAAAACAATAAGAAGGTAAACAAATTTTACCTATTCTCAATTCATCATGAAAGATTCTGTTTAATTTTATATACATTTCTATCAAGCTAGTTATACTATATACTTTTCAAGAAAATATTTGCTAAAGAGATTTTTCTTGAAACTAAATAACATTTTAAAATCAGCTGTATTTATTTTCTCATTGAATCCTCATTTTAAGGGCACTTAAAAGTTTGTCTTATCAGCAAAATATACAGATGTAATTATGATAGGCATTGAAAAATATATATATATATATAATTTATATATGAAATAGTTTGGAGTTATTTCCAAATAAACTGGGGCAGAGAAAAGCCCCAATCATTCCTGATGCTACTTCATGTATCTGTGTGGCTGTCACCAGGTCTATTTTTATATATTTATTTATGGTTTTAGCTACCCAAAAATTGGGGTCACAAGAAAGATAACAATAAAAGTCAGCCAAGGTCCTATGGGGTTTCATTTCACTTAACACATTTCTATTTTGCTGCATTTTCTTTAAATGGCAAACAGAGCTAGACCAAGAGCGTCAGGCTTAACTCAAGCCATTCACTTTTGTTTCTGATTCCTCCAGAGGTGATTTTTAAAATATTCTCATATTTCTCATATGCTTTTAGACTTTTATTCTGCTATGGAAGAACATGTTTGATCATTTCAGAAACTCCTTTAAATAATGTTGCTGTCAAAATCAGAGTTTCTGACTGACTTCCCCCATTTCACCAGAAGAGGCAGTCTCCCAAGTTTATGACCTCATATACTTCTTATTGAAGTTTTAGAAAACACTGGATCTGCCTTCACTTTTCATTTTCATTTTCTTAGCCCTACTCTTTTGTGTGAGAAAATACACATTTATGGCTATCTTTCAAAGAGATTTACGAATTGGTTCTAGGGCTGTATATGAGACAGTGAGTACCAGGGAAGTCAGTTCTATAGCCAGTTGCACCCGGCTACACTTCCTTCAATGAAGAGTTCCAGTCCATCATCTTAGGGTCAAGTTGTTGACAAAGTCATCAAAGTGTAACATTCAAACTAGTGTCTCAAAAGCTCCCCCATGTGTGCACATGAAAAATAACTCATCAAAGGAAAGATTCACTGGAGTACATGCAGAATAAGAACAGGGACCAATTTTTCAGATCTAAAAAAAATGTAAGGTACAAGAAAACACCACATTATATAATTATTATTTTATTTACATGTGTCATGTTTACAATCTAAAAGAATAATTAAGTGGACTGTTTTGTACAGATTATAACGTTAGCAAATGAAATGAATGCCCTAAAAACAATTATTTTTCTGTAAAAGGTATGAAAAAAACAGGGCAAAAAAATGAAAAACACTTGGAATTTTTCCAACCGTGAGTATACTCAGAAATGATAAGCCCTCTGAATATAAGTAAATGATTTATGTGTTTTAGCCCAAGAAATGAATTATATGAAAATAAACCAACCAAAACATTATTTGTACTTTCCAGAAAGCAATTGCCTAATGGAAATGCTTTCCATTTCCCCTTTTTGCCCATTTATCTTTCCCTTAGGGGAAAACACACTACAGCTGAGACTACTGTGTAAATCAGCTGCTTCCAAGCAAAAGGTATGCTTCCCAGAATATCAAAACCAAGGCCGGCTTGAAAGATGTTCTATTCTAACCTCCCTCTTTTATAGGTGAAGAATGTGAACTCAGAGAGGTGAATGGAATTGTCCCAGTTCAGAGAGTTGGCAGAAAATTTGAGAGCAGAACCCTAATCTGTTTTATAGCTCAATCATTATTACTTTATACTATTCTGCCACCCAGTTTTTAATAATAGTAACAGATTATAAATAGAAAAAATACTAACAAATATTTCTAATGCTAAAATGTACTGATCATTTACTCTGTGCCAGGCATGCCTTTAAATACACTATATGAATTAACTCATTTGGTACTGAGAATTAACTTCTGAAAAAAAGTTGTATTCTCTCCATTTTACAGATGAGGAAATCAAGGCACAGAGAAGCAAAGTACCTATCCAGGGATCTTAAAGAGTAAGTGTTGGAGCTACTATAATAGCTAAGCAGTGTAACTCTACAGACCAGATTCTTAACCACAAATAACTAAATAGTACAAAGAAAATAGAACTGTTATTCAAAATTCAAAGGTGCATCAGCTATAGTATTAAACCTTATCTTTTGGCAACATAAAATTAAAACCTGTGATAATTCAAACAGAACTAGGGACCAACTTGAAACTAAAAAATAGCAACTAGCTTAAAAGAAAAACTTTTACCTAATTCGGCGTACAAACTTGAAGCTTTCCAAGCACCGAATTTCATACAAATCACATAAATAGAGGGGAAGCATTTTTCAGTATGGTCACTCAAATCATGCTTACCTATAATTAGAAATTATTCTTGTCTATTCATTAAAGCAATCCCTGTTCTAGGTAATTATTGGTTAGCCTATTTTTCAAGTAATAAAACTAATGTCTTAAGTGGAGGAAATCTCTACTACTTTTCTAATTGATCCAAATTAGTATGAACTTCTTAAACACAACAATGACCACTCAACTTCCAAATCCAATGGGAGCATTAAGTCTGACCTTGCCAAGCCTCTCTGCAGTCTTTCACTCTGTGTGCTTCCTCCCTCCTCCTGACACTATTCCCTTTCTTGGCTTCTATGACATCACTCCCCTGGCCCTTGACTGGTCCTGCAGATCACTCCTTCACTGTAGCAAGTTCCTCCTCATATATTTGATTGTTAAAGGTTGGTACTCCCAGAAGTTTGTTTTTGTTGGGTTCTTCCTACACCCCATTCCCACACTCAGCTTGAGCGACCACAGCCACACCCACATCTTCCTCTACTACTTAGGGGCTGATGCTCAGCTTCCAAACTGGGGTCTCCCAACTAGTTCTCTTCTCTAATGCCTCCACTGTCCATGGAAATATCTCACATTCAACATAATCAAATCCAAATCCCATGTATTTCACCAAAAATCCTATTCCCCTTCTTGTATTCCATACTTTGCTTAATGCATCCCACCAGTCAATGAATCCAAACCTTGAATCATCGAAAAGTCCTTCCCTGTCTCCCGGAATACATCCAGCTTGACCATAATTGCAATAAACTGTACTTTCTAAATTGAACCGGCATCTTCCACTCTCACTTGCATTCTCATGAAAATCATCCAGACTCCACCTTCATTGACACTGTTCCTCCACAAGCCAAAAACCTGTCCCAGATTGGATTCCACCAGAAGTAGAGCCTGAGCAAAGAATTTAAGCACGAGTAGTTTTTTGAGAAGGGATCCCAGGAAGCAAAATGTAGGAGAGTATGCAAGAATGGCAAGTATGAGAAGGAAGAATACTGGTGTGTGAATGACCAGACAACTGCTGTGATCAGGCGAGACTCAATGTCACAGGGAACCTCTGAGATATTATTCAAAACCTTCTGCAGACTCATCCTCACCAGGGGTGAAGAATCTGAGCGATTTCTGCATCATTGTCTGAGTGATGCTCTCAAGGATGTTAACTCCTGGTGCTTTGGGCCTGCCTCATTACAGTCTTGCAAACTTGTAGTCTCTGAGACTGGTAGCTGTTGTCTTGTACAGTAACAGTGACTGCCAAGGAAATATGGGAGGGGCACTGGCAACACTTACCATAAAAACCTTCCAAGGCTCTCATAAAATCCAAGTGCCTCTGGTACAGCCCACAAATCATTCCATGGCCTGTGTCCTACTTTCTTCTCTAGCATCATTTCTCAGTCTTTCTGGTCTAACATTTGTGTGCTCGAATCCTATCAACCTACCAATGGTCCCCAAGTCCATAATGCTATTGCCACTTCTATGTTTTGTACTTACTGCTCCCCCTTCTCAGAATGTCCACCTCTGTCTCCCAATCCTATTTCCATATAGGAATATACCAACTTTTTAGGAAGATACAGCTCTCAGATCTCTTTCTCTCTCAAGCCTTCCCTCAATTCCTTGTACCCTAGTTGGGCACTTCCACCTGTGCCATTGCCCTGCCTTCTGTCTCCCTCATCAAATTGCACAGTAGTTGTTTGTCCACATGGCTACACCAGGCTGCCGGAGTGTGAATTCTCAACAAGCAAGCACTCTGCATAATTTGTCTCTGTTTCCCCAGCACCAAGCCCAATGCAAGAAAAGAGGAAAAATTAAATAATAATTTCTGAGTTATATATTATACAAAATAGATAATAAATCTGTAATTAAAATGGCAAACAACACCTAGACCAAAGAAACTTTGGAAAAAAATATATAACAATTTTCCCTTTAGTACATGCTTTTAAAAAAAATGACTAATTAGGAATTCTGCTTTCTCTACCTATGAGCTATAAGTCAATTTTGTTCACCCTGCTTCAGCTTCTTAAGCTGTGTGCCTCTTTATTAGCAGTGATTTCCTTAAAGGGAATCAAATGCTTAAGAGACCCTAATAAATCCTCATGGATTTAATGCACTCATGGATATTTTGTGACCATACTTCAACCATCCTAACTCAGAGTATTTTCCATGTGCCTGACAGTGAGCTGCCTTCACACTGAACCCAATTAGATACTCCCAAAAGGAAGAAACACGTGTTGTAATTACCCTCCTAAGACTCTTCGCAGGCCCCTCTAGGTCACTTGCTTCTGTCCCTCTGCAGGGTGTTTCTGCCAGCTCCAGCACTGATGGGCAGAAAGCCAGTGCAACACTGGGCAGGGGCAGCCCTGCTCATGAACTTTCACTGAATCCATCACAAGCAATGTATTTATATGCAAATATAGCCAAATCTGAATAATGATTAAATTCAGATTCTGGGAACTTCTTGGAGAAAAAAGAGGAAGAAAAGGAGAAAGAGGTACTGAACTGTATATCTAAAGGCTTCTAGTTCAAAATTGACTTGACATACATTGATGTGAAAGCTAAACATATGGTAGATATCTTTGATCAGGGATCTGTGACACAGTTTGTGCTTGGCATCTGTTGTTTTAGATTTTGTGATGCATTGATCACTGTCACCATGTCTGACAGAAACTAAAGTGCCTTCAGTCCATGCAGACGTGATTGCTGCTTTTACTCTCCTGCCCATTTTCATCCTTACAGTTTCACAATGCGAAGAAAAAATAACCACAGTGGATCAGGTTTTAACATTGGGTGTTGCCCCTCATCACCTGTGTTTTGGATTTGCCCTGGCCAATACTAGGATTCTGTCATCTGAGATGATAAAAATCTACCGACACAGTAACAAGGACAAGGTGATCTGTTACAGAAGAAAGCAAAGAAGGAAACTTGGAACATTCTGTTCATAAGTCAGGTCTGCCGTTCATGTTTTATTTCACATTTGCCGACCCACTGCAGGCAGCCAAGAAGCTGCTATTTGAAATATTTTGCTGACCTCATAAGCAACAATGTAAATAGACTTTCTATCCCAGTGACGTCAATGTTAGAGCCAGTGTCCATGTTCTTTTCTATTTTGTGAGACTTTTGTGTATATTGTTTCCAATTCCTTGTGCTCATGGGCAGTGTTCTGTTTTGGTGTAAATTGATACTAATCTTTGCATGCTACTGTTTCTCCTAGTTCCCCTACACTGACTATAAAACTAAGGATAACAGAGGGTAAAAAGTAATATGGGTGACAGGGATGGACATGTCTAACTGACCCCCTCTTTCCACTCCTATATCCTTTGGTGCTTGTTTCCTGGGGACCTTGTTCCAGGATTGTTTTATGGACAAAACCTTGCCCTTAAAGGTCTGGGCTTCTGTGTCAGGAAAAGTTCTCTCAAACCATGTTTTTCCTCTACTCTCACGCCACCACCACAACAATCATCAACACAGAAGAAGACTTCTGTTACCCAAAGTGTGGAGTTTTTCCCCCACACATCAAGCAGTGAACACTAACTGGGTGTCCTCTAATTCAATTCTGCCACTATCTACCTGGAGATAATATCAGATCCCATAGGTTGAGGGCTCAGTCCCAAAGATGCTTCCACCTGTGGACGCCAGTCAGAAGTCTGGTGTCTTTTGACCAACCAACTTCAAGTTGGGGTTTCCATGACCCCCTCTTTGGGTTCGGTTAATTGGAATTTCAAGCAGCTCACAGAACTCAGGGGAATATTTTTACCCTTACCAGTTTATTATAAAGTATATTACAAAGGATATAGATGTGTAGGGTGAGGTATCAGGGAAGGGGCACGAGCTTCTGTGTCCTCCCTAGATGCACCACCTTCCAGGAACCTTCACGTGTTCAGCTATCTGGAAGCTCCCTAAACCCAATCCTCTTAGGATTTTATGGAGGTTTCATTACATAGACATGATTGACAACCATGTAGAAATGTGATTGGACAAAAAGTGCATGATCTAAACCCATCAATGTCTATCTACTTAGACTTTTCTTGGCCTCTCTGTGTAGCATGCCTTCCTCTTAGGTATAGAGCAGGACTCTTTCTGGAATGGGGGTATTTTGATTTTTGGGGTTTTTTTCTTTATTTCTCCTTAAAAATGAAACAAATGGGATACATGTGCAAAACTTGTAGGTTTTTTACATAGGTATATATGTGTCATAGTGGTTTGCGGCACCTATTGACCCATCCTCTAAGTTCCCTCCCCTCACTGGTGTGTGATGTTGCCCTCTCCATGTCCATGTATTCTCAAAGTTCATCTCCTACTTATGAGTAAAAACATGTGGTGCTTGGTTTTCTCTTCCTGTGTTAGTTTGCTGAGGATGATGGCTTCCAGTTTCATCCATGTGCCTGCATAGGACATGATCTGGAATGAGGGTATTTTGACCAACAATCAGATTAGAGTCCTGCCTTGGGCAAGTGAAAGGAGGACAGGAGAAGCTTAGAGAGAAAGATTCCATTTCCTGAGGCCTAAAGTGCCCCAACAGTATAACAAGGACTATGGGAGCTAGAAGCCAGGAACCATGGATGAAAATAAGTATCTATGTCATAACAGCACAGCGACCTAATCAAGTAATCCCCTATCCATAACAACAGCTAAAAATTCAACAAATATTCATTGTATACTTCTTACGGGCCAGATATGACTTTTCCAAGCATATTCACTTCTTTTTTCTTTTTTTAAATTTCAACATTCCTTTGAGGAAAGAAAGGACAGAATTTTAATCCACATTTTACCATCCAAGAAATTATGATATAGAATATCATATAGATATAGAGTATGACATAGAGAGGTTTTACACTTTATCTCCAATCAAAGAGCAAATCTATGAAAGGATTGGAATAAAATACAAGTCTAACAACAGAAAGTCCAGTGTCCTCTCCCTCTTCCTTCCCTAAGCTTACACGAAATTGCACTTTATAACACAGTAGTGAAGAGAGATTCTGATCACAGAGGTTCATCCACTTGGAGTCTATGCCCACGGATGGATGTAGAAGGTATTCAGACTCTTGAAACTGTATTCAAAAGGTTGGTATATGTGCATTTTTCAAAGGAGAGAATAAAAAAACTCTAAGTGGTTAAAAGATTTGAATCATATGATTTATATTTTATATACCTGAATAACAAAGCAACCTCAGTATTGCATGAAACCTGATATTTCTCCTTCCTGGTCACCTAAAATGCACCTCATTACAATTGTTCACATATAACAAGCTACCTTAAAACTTAGTAGCTGAAAGTAACAGCAGTGATTTCATTTTCTCACAAATCTACAATTTGGGGAAGGCTCAACAGGCACAGCTCATCTCTGTGCCATGTAACGTCAGCTGGAATTGCTTGACCAGCTGAAGGATCTGCTTCCAAGATGGCTCTCACACATGGCTGACTGCAGGTTCCTCTCTATATGGGCCTTTCTGTGGGCTAGGTGAAGCTTCTTCACAGCACGGTGGCTGGGTTCCGGGAGCGAGCCTCTCAGGAAACAGAAAGTAGAAGTGACTCATTTCCGAAGGTCTGCACCAGAAACAGATACCTCTACCCCATCCTATTGGTCAAGCAGTCACAAGAGGATACAAGAAGAAGAGACATAGACCCCATTTCTTGATGGAAGGAGTGTCAAAGGATTTTGAGGCCATGTTTTAAAGCTGCCATATCCCTCTGGAGGCATCTTATTTCTTCCTTCGGTTTACTCCATTGCTATTCTCTCTCGCTGTCATAGATCTTTGCTGTGTGAAAAACCAAGCTCTGTCATCGCTCCTATTTCCCACTTCCCAGGGCAAGTGTATGGCTGTTGCAGCCTACTGCTGCCAATTGGCTGGTCGTTCTACCTACATCTCCCTCCTTCTTAGATCTGGGTGTCCAACCCTCACAACTTCCTCCCTTCCTCCCCTGCTGGAATCACATAAGGTGCTCTGTGCAGCCTGCTTGTTTAAAGAAATGCTAGCCAACAGTTTTAAGGGGATAGTGGTGGTGACATCTGGCTAAAGGCAGAGAGATCAAAGTTATTCTGCAGTATTATATTAAATATGAGCCATGTGAAGCAAGAAAAAGAGGCCAACCTTTGCCAACAGTACTCTGTGACCAGCTGGTTGAGTTTAGAGCAACCCCAATTCTGCCTGTTTCCAGTCACTAACCAAACTCCTTACCCTTTGAAAAGTAAAAGGTATTCAACATTCAAGGAAATGCCAACCGGGACTTATATTGTTTGCATCACTTTCCCCCATTCTCCTTATTAATTAAAATGACTGATCCATAAAATTGGTTATCAGCACTGAAACACTCTCAGATACTCTCTGCCTCCAGCTCCCTTAGGCTGCCCTTTGGAAATGGTCTGATTTTTCTCTGCAGTACGAATGATAATTTTTTTAAAACAAAAAAAAGCAAGAACCACCAGCTGAGGAGAAAAGCTCTAAGGCTTGGCCTGAGGGTGAATATAATCACCTGAGGGTGAAAGAACCTGGCACTCTGGAAGTTTTACCTACACTCTCACCTATTCACCATCTCCCATCCCTCCAGTGCCAGGAACCCTCTGTCCTCAGAGCCTTTGCATTTCCTTTGCTTGGGACAGAAAGCCACTGGCTGTTTCTTCCTTCCTAAAAGAAGTGGTAGGATCTTTATTTACATATCAACTTCTCAATGAACCTGCCTAGAAGCCCCATCTAAAATTTACAAACCTAATATACATATGCACAGATATACACATACATATACACGTTCACACACACACACACACACACACACACACACACACACACACACACTGCTTCCTATCACTGTTATCTCCTTACAGTTTCCTCATCACTTATCGCTATCTAACATATGATGCATTTTACCTATTATCTTTCCCTTTCTACAATAATAGCTTCATGAAGGCAAGATTTTTTATGTCTTGTTTACTGTTTGGTCTAGAACAGTGCCTTGTACCAAGTAGATGTGCAATAAATGTTTATTAATAAACAGTTGAATAAACTATTGATCTAACCTGTAACATCCCCACCTGGTGATAACAGGGGGCTCCCAGTCACACTGTCTGCTCTGAAGGTAGAGAGCTGTAAATCAGGCTCTAACAGCACCACGCAGATAAGTTTCCTACTGCTACTTTAACAAATTACCATTAGTGGCATAAAACAACAAAAGTTTATCGTCACACAATTCCATAGGACAGAAGTCCTATGAGTCTCAGTGGGCTAAAACCAAGAGGTTCATAGGGCTGAGTTTCTTTCTGGAGGCTCTAGGGGAAAATCTCTTTGCTTGCCTTTTCCAGGTCTAGAGATCATCCACATTCTGTGGCTTGTGGCCCTTTTTTCCGTTTCTAAAGAACACAATGTCATATCCCTCTGACTACTGCCCCTTAGTTTCCTTAGTCACAATTTCTTCTCTTTTCCTGCCTACCTCTTAAATTATTGAATTGGGCCCACCAGGATAATCCAGGATAATCTCCCTATTTTAAGATCATCTGATTAGTAATCTTAATTCCATCCACAATCTTAACTTTCCTTTGTCCTATAACTAACGTATTCAAAGATTCCAGAGATGAAAACATAAACCTCTTTGGGGGCCATTATTCTGCTCACATCATCCTCTTGAGCAATCTAAGAAGTGATAAGGCCTCTCTCATCAATTTGATAGCTGTGATGTCCCATGTTTAGCCCTTACATTTGGTCCTTGCATTAGTCCTTGTTGAGGTATAGTACTAACTTCCCTGGATCGAAAGGCAGAAGATATTTCATTCAAGCCCCTTCTGAAACTGTTGTTTTTATAACCTGGGATGACCAACTCAATCACAATTACTGAGACTCCATATTTTCAACAGAAAAGTAGAGTTAATGAAACCTACTGACAGGACGACTATAAAATGAATTGTGGAGAAATCTTTTTATAGAACTTTCATACTTCACACAGTGTAAGGAATCATTGTGTAATAGAGCTCTCTAGCACCAAGGATACCCTGACTTTGTACTGATGGTTTTTATTGTTTTGCTCCTCAAAAGAAATTACAAAATTATCACTTGCGAGTATGAAGAAATTACAAACTGAAATTGGCAATGTCACACTCAGTCCAAGTCCTGTATTAGCATTACTTGATTTACTGATGACAATATTGTGCAGACAATCCAACGGTGAATATGAATTTTGTTTTTTCTAGTTGAAGTTTCTTCATTTATGTGTCCTCAGAAAACAACATTGAGAAACAGGTAAGCCTCACTTCTTTTGCTTGGTAGTGTGAGAAACAATGACTGTAGTTAATTGTATATTTCCTTCTAGGCTCCCTAAGGAAGAAAAATGTACCTCATTCACTTTTGTAACTCTGGTACCCAGATTCTTGCCTAGCAGAGATACTCAATGAATATTTGTTGAATTAATTAATAAGCTAATACTCCAATGTTTAATTAGAGATGCACGTTAGGAAATTGTCCATGCTGCTGACGTGTAGCTATAAATCCCTTTCCATGCTCATTGTCTAGCCTTTTGTTAATCCCACCCTGAAATACCCAATATCAAGGGGAAACTGGCCTTTGTCTGACCTCTGGAAGGTCATTTAAAAAAAATATTTTTAAGCAAAATTTCTTTAAATGGGGAACACCATACTCCAGTTCATGCTTCCAGTTACCACTCTTATGATCAAACATTTCTTCCTAGAGTTCCCCTACGAAGGATACCATAGGGAAGATTGTAAACTTCTTATTCAAGTAAAAGAGGTGAAGATGTGCAACACATTTAACTGGGTTCTTTCCCTAAGGAAGGTGTAACTATTGCTTCTACAGGCAGCGAGGGAACATTTCCTTGAGGCTGAAAAATATACCTAGTAAACAAAGCTTTGATTGTGAAACTTCAAGTCTCTGATGGACCTTGTTTGAAGGAAAGCTCATATCAGAGGGGTCAGTCGATGACACACCACCAGACATGTTCAAATAAATCAAATGCTTATACCAATTCCACAACCTACTTTTGTGAGCCTCAAGACACAACCAATTTAAACTTCCATAAGGTGGATGTGTCACACATCCAAACAACTTCATAGGAAAACAGTGAGAGCTGGGCCCTTGCTGATTCCACACTGCCTGATTTGCCAAGAGAGGAGAAAGGTTTTTCTAAGCCAAGCATTGCACATTGTGTCCAATACTTGAGGTGTGACAGTAAGAGTATAAGAGGAAATAAGTTTCTTTTTTCCTTTTTTTCCACTTGAAGCTGCAAGATTTATGAAGAAGAACCTTCAAGTTTTATGAAAAAGAACTCTGTACGTAGTCCACTACAAATAAAAAACACTACCAATTTAATCAAGAAGTTCAGGGAGTAAGATATGTTTGCATTGCTTTTTGCTTAAAATACTCTTCAATTTAAAAGATTAAGGGAAGGAGGACTTGGCAATGTGAATTTTGCCAGCAACAAAAAAATCCAAATTCTACAACCAATTCCACAATAATCATTTTGCCACAGTCACAGCAAATATCCCTGGATTCACTCAGACTTAAGACTGCAAAGGCAGCATTTAAAACTCTTTTCACTTTAGGTACCCACTGAACACTGAGGTGGCCAGAGCAAGTAATAAACTCTTGGTGGTCATGAATGTCTAGTCCATTTTTCTTTGCCAACATACGATAGATTCTGGTGTGGAAGAAAATAGTTTCACAGTAAAATACTAATTTAACTCTCTTAGGGTACTAATTTATGTGTTGAAAAAGAGATTTCATTAAATGTTTTCCTGAGTTATATTTCAATTATCTATAGATTTACCTAAATTTTCTAAATCCATGAGTATTTTCTACTAATAAAACCTCTTATTTTTTGCAGCCTAAGTGCTTAATAAAGCTCTAATTATCAAAAGATGAAATACATTTTAGTCATCTGGATTTTTATTCAATCTTATTTACATGAATTCAAACCTATATTCTCCCCAAAATTTCAACAAAATTCACCTTTGTTAAGTAGGTCTGTCCTATACTTTTAACATGAAGACTCCAAAATATGCACACAAACTAACACATACAAAGAAATTTTGGGCACAAATGCTAATTTTTCCTACACAAGGTCACCGTTAATGAACTGGTTTCAAGAATATGTAAAAAGACTGGAGAACAATATATTTTAAATTATAGTGGCAGCTCTTGCCTCCTCTTTTAAAATTTTCTCTCCATAACTTGGGTTTGTAGCCCTGAAATGGGGATAAGAATGCTCACTGTTAATTTATTATAAAGTTAATCTACGAATTGTGTTTTTATGAAGAACTTTAAACTCAAGGTTTTACATGTTGAAAATAAAATGTATACATTTCAATTTCCTATCTATTTGTCTGTTTTCTGAATCCATGTGTGTTTTCCACTAATATAACTTTTTATTTACTGCAGTTTTAAGAGCTAAATAGAACTCTAATCAACAAAAGTAAGTTTCATCATCTAGACCATCTAGACTTTTATCCTGTTTTATTGACCTCAACTCAAATCTGTGATCTCCAAAATTTTCCTTAGTAAATTTAGGTAATCACTTAGTACAAATGAAGTAAAGACTTTCAGTTACCAGATACTAAATTACAATTTATAATTTGTCTTGTCTATTTTCATATGTTTAAGATCTTTCTTCAGGGATGGAGCAGCAGTAATGACATTAGTTTGGCAGAGCTCATGATTCTACATTAATATCTTCTCATCTGGGGTTTTCCACATCTTGCTCCAGTACAAATATCTTGATGGCAAGAACCAAAACTCAGTAACCCAAGGAATCCTTGCAGAGAAATATTAGCTGTCTCACATTTTCACCTTCAGGGTAGTTCCAAGAGCTAACGTCTAAGGTTATACTAATACTGCTAAAGTGACCCACCCGAGCCTAGATCTTCTTCAAATGGCTCAGTCCCAAGGCCCTCCTCACGCTCCATCTTAATGTACAGGTGCAGCAGGATTCTCTTAAACCAAATCCGATTGAACAAAGAGTGATGCTGAAGTTGCATAAAATCCCACCACTCCCCCCGGCACCATGAGTTACAAAAATAATTGTACCAGCAGAAATCTGACAGCCTCCATCTGCTGAATAACTTGTTGAAAACCAATCAACCAAAGACCACTAATTATTCTGAGGTCTTTTAAAAATGTAAGGTCTTTTTTTTAATTTCTGGAAACTTGACTGCTATTATTTAAGATGGCCCATTCAACAACAATGGTTCATAATTAGATCTATTTATTTTGACAGTCCATAGCTCCTGATAAAAGGCCATCTGCAACATTTTCAAATTAAGGATTTTTCCTACAAAGAACATTATTATTAACAATGTGAAATGTTGAGGCTTTGGAAGGGAAGTGTAATCAAAAACCACAACATAAAATTCCATTATCACAGTGTCTGGTTTTGCCTCTGCTTTTTCAGTTTAAAGAGGAAGAACTAGAAGTAAATGTAATAAGTAGTGAGGCAGAAAGGATGAGGGAAAGGAATTGCTGAGTTAGACTGAAAACATCTCAACAGCAAAGATTATGCCATTTTTTCTCTTTCTTTTTCAAAATACAATGCATAATCTACACTATGTTCTGTTAATAAAGGGTGCCAAGATAGAAAAAAAAAAAAAAAAAGGCAAACAAGCCAAACTCCCCTTCAGAACTCCTCTCTGCTCTGCATCTCTCTACCTTGCTTAGGTGCCCATTCCATGAGTTATCTGAGCTCCCTACCCAGTATCACACCCCTTAAGCCTGCCCATTACCACCACCATGTAAAGTGGTCCAGGCTATTTACTGCACAAAGGTACTCAGCTTAAGCGGGCATGTGAGAGCTAAAACCCAGCCCACGGTTACCAAGAGAATCAGCTACTAGTGCCCAGCTGGAACAGCCTCCTTGGTTGTTTTGTGGGCTTCTTTGAGAATATCAAAGCTGTGTGCCCTGGCCCAGGGCTACATCCATCCAAAGGGGGCACTGCTCTTTTCTGTTTTGCATAAAATAACAACTTTATCCACTGCACATGTTCCCAAATTTTCACACTCACTCTTCCCACAAAGGAGCAGATATGCTAAAATAGATGATCCTGAGAGCTTATTCTTAGACAACATTTTCCAGATGGTGGAGTCTAATGAGAGGAGTAAAAATAAGAAAAGTCTCCTGTGTCTTCCTTTATGAAGTCAGGAAGGTGAACTGGGTTGGGCTGCTGCCACCTAGGAAAGACCCTGCCACATATTTCTTTGGCTTCTTCCCTTATTTTCCTATGGGTCTTCCTCTCATGGGGCTAGAAGGCAAGTCAAACCAGGGATTACCCCATCTGAGAAAACCTGGTCTCTCTCTCTCTGGTTCTTTTTTAACTTTTAACTCTTTTTTTTTTTTTTTTTTTTTTTTTTTTTTTTTTTTTTTTTTTTTTTGACAGGGTCTTGCTCTGTTGTCGAAGCTAGAGTTCAGTAATGATCATAGTTCACTATAGCCTCAAACTCCTGGGCTCAAGGGATCCTGCCTCAGCCTTGTGAGTAGGTGGGACTTCAGGCAAAAGCCACCATACCAGGTCTGACTCCTATTTAAGGTTGGAGATTTTGCTCCCAGACAGAGAAGACCCAGAGTGGTACCCATGGCAGCTTAGCCTTAGACAACAGGTAGATCTGTGATTCCTTGGTCTTAGGCTTGCTTTTGCTGATTTGCTGGCAGGCTCTTCCTGGGCAGACCTTTCGCTTCCTTAAAAATTAAAGCCTTCAACCACCAAATTCAGACATGGACCTCAAGGTAGGTTGGGAATGGTATGGAAACAAAGAACACTAGGTTGTTCTGTCTCTTAGCCCATTTTCCGGCCTCACAAAAGAAATTCTTCACATGGTCCAGTATAAACTTTTCGGATCCCACATTTACTACTAGCACTCACAGTATTTTAAAATGTGCATTTCCCTTACAAATTAAAACTGCAATGAGCTATCACCTCACATCTGTTAAAACAGCTATCATCAAAAGACAAAAGTTAGCAAGTGTTAGCAACAGTATGGAAAAAAGGGAACATCTGCACACTGTTCATGGAAATGTAAATTAGTGCCGCCATTATGGGAAGCAATATGGAGTTTCTCAAAAAATTGAAAATAGTACTATCATATGATCCAGGAATCCCACGACTAGGTAGATTTCTAAAGGAAATGAAATCATTTTGAAGAGATAGCTGCACTCTCATGTTCATTGCAGCATTATTCACAATAGCCAAGATATGGAATCAACCTAAGTTTCCATCAATGGATGAATGGTAAATAATAGATGGTATATATACACAATGGAATCCTATTCAGCCTTAGAAGAAGGAAATCCTGTCACGTGCGACAACATGAATGAACCTGGAGGACATCATATTAAGTAAAATAAGCCAAGCACAGAAAGACAGACACTGTATCACATGGTTTCACTTAGATGTGAAAATTTTAAAAGGCAAACCTGCAAAAGCAGAGAGTAGAATGGTGTTTCCTGGGGGCTAGGGACAGAATGCTGTAGGTTGGAGAGATGTTGGTCAAAGGATAGGAAACTTCAGTTGGCTAGGAGAAATACGTTCAAGGGATCTATTATACAATGTGTTAACTATAGTTAAGAACAGTGCACTATGTACTTGAAAATCATGAGTAGATCTATAATCTCATCCTTTGTACTATTCTGCCTGAGCCCTCATGTTGGAAAATCATCAGACAAAATAATTCTTTATAGTATAATTTAATCACATGATAGGCAATAACTTACCTTAATCAATATGTTCATAAAGTTTAGACCTTGAAATTCTTGCACTGCAGCAAAACTAGGTGAGCACTCTTATAGTTATTCACAGCACAGGCTCTACTGGAATGGATGAGACTTCTCAGGATTACCCCAGAAGATATAATTAGGATAGACCATGAATCTCAGAGGTTTTGCTTTGGGAGGAGAAAATGCCATTCTTTTTTATTTTTTTAATCTTCTGTGGTTGAATGCAATAAAATTTGCCCAAGAGAATTAGCTCTTAGTGCCCAACTAGGAAGGCCTCCTATTTTTGAACTGATTTGCAAATGATAGTGGTACCTCACTATTGTTGAGGAAGGCCATAGCTGTATTAGCTTCTTCCATCCACCACTCACACAACACATTGGCCAAATCAAGTCAGGGAAAGTGGTCAGAGCTATAATGATGGTAGTGAAAGTGGCTGCCACTTTTATGGATCTGTTACTGGTTGGACAGACCAACTGGTTTCTACCTTGGCCTGGTCAGTTCATTTCCAGATTAGGGTGGACATTGATGGACACTGTCTGAGTGGCTGGTGTTTCGTCATCAACATCAGGAATAGTCCAGCTGAGAGGACTAATCCTTGTCTGCGTTCTCGAGAGAGTTACCATACCATAGAGTTAGCTATTGAAGGGAACCTGGGACATCCCTCAGTCCACCACGCTTACTCCCCCAGGGCTAGATCTTCCTCTACAACACCCATCGCATTGTCAACTGATCTCTGCTTGACATTTCCTCCAAAAGCCACCCCTTTTTAATTTGAGAGAGCCAACTTTTACTCTATTCTCCTATAGCAGGGATTAAAATGATAATAGTTTTATTAAATACTTAATATGGGATTTACATACATGAATTTGTTCAATTCCCATACCAACTCTGTGAGATAAAGGTCACCACTGCCCTTTTTCAAATGAGAAATAGACTCAGAGGGTGAAGAAACATGCCCCAAGTCACACAGTTCAACAAGGACTTGCACCCAGGTCTGTCCAACCCCAACACCCTGTTTGTAATCACTAAACTCTACTTCCTCATGTTAAGCACCCACCTATCTTTGAATTGCAATGAGGCATACATCCTAAAATTAAAATTTTAGGTCCCTGTAGATCTACAGTTTGACTATTTGTACTAATGAGGAGGAAAAGCCAAGTTTAAGCAACATCTAAGCCCCATTTAAATAATTATTTTTTATTTCCTTCCATCTGATCCATTCTAGGCCTATTTTACAGTTGCACTCTCAGAAGGTGTGTTCACTTCACCAATCCAATTTCTTGGAGTGGGGGTGTGACAGAGGCTATATTACCTCTTAGTATTGCTTACAGAAACTTTAAGAAGGCTATAAGGAAAAGGAACTGAATGTTATCTCTTTATATTTTCTTCTCCTACTTGAAATACAGACTATTAATAAGGAGCTTAAAAGAATAAAGATGTCAGCAAGAAGGAAAATCAAAGGTTCAAAAGAATGCGTTTGATGAAATGAGTTGATTATGTATTGTCAGACTGTGGCCTTCTGGTATCTGAAACCGTTCCTATATTTGATGAATTTCCTGCCATGTGAATCTTAGTGGGAAACAAAGCCCCTTGCATTACAGCAGTCAAGATAGCCAGATTCTTGCTTTTTCAGACTCTCTGTGTCACGGCACAGATCATGGTCATGGACGATGATACACATCCATCCTGGGGCTTCAAATCCGGGGCCAGTGGTTCAGAGAACAGAGAATCTTCATCCTGGCAACTGTGGTGGCAGCAGCCAGTTGCCAGGCCAGCAGGTCCAGCAGCACCAAGCAGTCATATCCAAGGCCAACACCAGCAGTGGCCATGCCAGCCCCATGCCCAGTGCTCAGCAGGAACAGCAGTGATGGCTCCCCAAGCTGGCTCTCTGGTGTGACTTTTAATTTGGCTCTGGTTTCCCTTTATCCCCACCCATATTCTAAGTCTGGTTCCTACAACTTTACAGTGAGTCCACCAGATAACCTGGTACCTCTCAAGAAGTTACTCTTATGCCTAAGCCAGTCAGAGTCAGTTTCAATTGCTTGCCTTGAAGATCTCAAAAGGATATATGACATAAAAGGACACATTTGTGCTCAGCCAGAGTAACAGCAAGGGCATCAGGCCATATCAGGACCCCTCACTAAATTCACATCAGCATCTGAGGCTTATCCTACCTTTGGATCTGAAAAAAACACAAGTATGGCCAGATTCTCTCCTATTTATTTCATGACAGCATCACAAAGTGACCACTGCCTCAGAACCACACTCACTACACGAGAATGTAGAATGGGAAAACAGAAATGGATGGACTGGGGTTTGAAAGCTTTCATTAGTTTTCTGCTATATTGAAATATAACTTCTTATCAATCCCCAAGTATACGTAATGACATATAAATTTCTTGTCCTAACATCCTACTATAAAATACATTAATTTATAGAATTAAAAGTGAGGGGCCCAGTGCGGTGGCTCATGCCTATAATCCCAACACTTTGGGAGGCTGAGATGGGTGGATCACTTGAGGTCAGGAGTTCGAGACCAGGCTGGTCAACATAGGGAAACCCCATCTCTACCAAAAATACAAAAATTAGCCGGGCATGGTGGCAGGAACCTGTAATCCTAGCTACTCGGTAGGCTGAGACAGGAGAATTGCTTGAACCTGGGAGGCGCAGGTTGCAGCGAGCCGAGATCATGCCCCTGCACTTCAGCCTGGGAGACAGAGTGAGACTCTGACTCAAAAAAAAAAAAAAAAAAAAAAAAGTGAGGGTGGTGTGCTATTGGGGGATACAGAGGTGAAGTTTGCTTCGTGCACAAATTTCTTCATTTAATTCTGCATCAGAGAATAATCAAAACACAAGCACTTGGGATAAAGGCTGTCTAAGCTATTTTAAAATAGAACCAGTTTTTGCAAACAGGGGTACTGTTTACAAAACAGGGGTACTAGGGTAGTTTTGTAAACTTGGTACTGCTATGGAGTCCACAGGGCTTTATTACACAAAAGCCACATTTTAAATACAGGGAAGATGTTTAGCAAACTATCTTATGTGGTAAAACTGTCCAGAAAAGTCAGGACACAATAAGCACAAATTTCAAGGAGTGGTTCCAACAAGGAGACTGCACAAAAAGCCGGTTTCATGCTCCATACAGGACAGTGGGCACACTTGAGACTTACTTTGTGGTTAGGCTTTTGATGACACGATATAAAGTCTTGAATATATTACACACTTCACAGTGAAAAATCTACAAAACAAAGGGCAAATAATGATAAAAAGAAAAGTCTACCTTTCACGAACGTCTTTCTTCAGTCTACTCAATTTTTGAAGCTGCAAAAAGTAAATGACACACATCTCTGGAGTATGCACACCCTCCTGCCCTTCTGTTAAAAAAGAGGATGGAGTCTCCCTCTCATGGCAAGCCCACAGGGGCAGGGGGAGGCTCTGAACTGATAATGATGTACAGGTGAAAGTGATCACGCGACCGTGATCCGCACGAATGTTGATCAGCACTCTGTGGCATCTCCCTCCAGGTCCCATCTCAGGAGTCTACATGTTAAACGTGAGCACTGGCTAATTCTTCATCTTAATAGGCACTTCCCAGGAAACTCCAACCCTGCTGAGACCTCTCCAGTTTGCCCAGTCCTGATTAATGTGCTACTTATTATGGAACATTGAAATGGTTCCCAGAACATGTTTGCAGCATCTGTGTCAATCAACAGATATGTCTAGCCCAATAAACTGATACACTCTGTCTTCTTCCCTGCAGCATCTTAATAAGAAACCCAGAGAGCTTCAGCCTTCTTGTTAACCTTTTAAAGCACTACGAAATGAATATCTATAAAATCTAAATGTGAGTACCCAAAAGTGGGGAAGAAAACAGATTATAACTCCAATCAACCAAGAGTAAAGAGAAAAAGATCCAACATAAAACTTAAATTGGAACCCTGACAGCTGGAAAATACGACTGATGACTTCAAACACTCTCAGAATAGATGGGGCCACTGGTGGTGATTGTTTCTTTGTTCCAACAATGCCTGAAATAGCAATAATGTGAGAACAATAATTCCACCCTCAATGCCCATGGGCAGAGAACATTGAACTATAACAGCAAGTGATATCTGCAGAACATCCTGGAGGTTGCATGACATATATGGGAAGAGGTGTGAATTTTGGCATCCAAAAATCTCAAATCTCACCTCTACTTCTTTCCTCTCTGAGTTGCAGTTCCTCATTTGTGTTGTGAAGGCAGTACTGTCTACTACATGCAACAGCTGTGAGGTTTACATGAGACAATGTGTGTGAAATGCCCACTATGGTGCCTGGCATGTGGGAGGTGTTCAGTAATTGGCTCTACCCTTGTTCCCTGGGACACCTACAGCCACGAAGAGCTGCTTCATTCCTGCTTTCTAAGGGCTAGGCCAGTTGCTCCAGGCCAGTAGCTTCTGGCAGTCCGTGGCTGCACCACTGAGTGGACAGTCACGCCTTGGAATGTCCTAGAGCAGTTTTCCACAATACACACAAGCCTTGCTGCATAAAGCACCCAGTTTTGAAGATCACATTTGGAGCAGTCAATTGGCTTCATTCCAGGTGATTTTATGTTGGTGCTTAATGTTCAGGAAGACTCCTAGAGGATGTTTATAAACCAGGTTGGTATCTAACAAAGCTGTGAAACAGTCCTAAAACTGTCATTGTTGATCCCCTGTTCCTTCATGGTATGTCCCTTATGGTCTCATTATCAGGCACCCTGTAACCACATTGGACAGAAGTTCCCTGTCCTTCCCGGGCTATAATCCCCACATTGCCATGTTCCAAAGCCATCCAACCCAGGCATTGCCCCATGCCTCAACATGAAAACTCACTTGCCTGGTAACCCACTTATAAAACCACAAACCAAACCATTTATAGAAGATCTAGTCTAATCCTCCACTTAATTAATAGGAAATCTGAGGTCAAGGCCCAGGAAAGGCCAGATGCTAGCAGAGCCAGGTCTGGAGGCCAGAATATCCGGCTCCCAGATCAGAGGTGTTTCCACTCCACAGTGCTGTCTTAGGAGGTTTGGCAGCTGGACCAACACCATGGCACACAATAGCTTAGTGTGTTCCTTCTCTAAAGTAATATTTGCTTTTAACAGGGACATATGACTGAATAGAATGAAAAATACTTAAATTTCAAAACAGCAGCCAGGGCCAGTAGGATGATGTTTGGGGTTGAATAAGAGACTTTTAGCCTCCCCAGATCATTGTACTTAGGCGACCACTTACACTCCCAGGAAATGTTCTGCAGATGAAGAACGTTTTGCAGATGTGACTTCCATCCTTGCATCCACCTATCTATTCAACAAATACTTGCTGAGTGTCTAATATGTACAAGGTACAACGCCACAGGGACCGAAAAGATGACTTCCTCCCCTATATTCATGTTCTGTGTGCCAGGTCTTGCACCAAGACTTGCACCACTTCCTTTGGCTTGTCTGACTTAATCGTCACAACAACCACATGAAGCAGATATCATGTCCCTCATTTTACAGACAGGGAAACTAGAGCTAATAGAAGTTAAGTAAATGCCCAAAGTCTTGAAGTTTAGTAAGTAATGCAGCTGAAATTTAAGCCTGTCTGCTGTCCTCCAAAACCTCTGCTTTCCCTCCTTCCTGATGCTGTCTCTCCAGCAGGTCGGTGCACAGCTGAGCTTTGTCAAGAAAGTATTGTGAAACCCACATTAGAAAACGCATGTGAAGCAGGCAGCACAATGCTTGGCATATAGTAAATGCCTTCTCTTTTAAAGGTTGGACAGGACAAACTGTTTTATAAAACTTTTGTTTAGTTTGGAACTCAATGACTCTTTGGTTTGCAATATTGCAACAAATGCCAATATTTTATATAAATGACAAGCATTTTAGTGTAAATTGGCCACTTTGTTAAAACTGAGCGATTCTCCACAGAAAGGAAGATCTAGAAAAAAGGAAGTTCCAGAAAAAAGATCTAGAGAGATTTCCCGATCCTACAGCCTAACCAAGTTACTTTGTGCACCCAACAGCCCCAGTCATCCAATTTTTTGTGTGTCTCTCTCTATTCATTTATCTGGAGACAGAGCCACATTCATTCCTCATTTAACTAGTACATAATGAGTAGGTGGTGTTTAATAAAACTATGTTGACTGCTTGGATAAAAAAAAATCATCAGAATGGAATGTTGAGCAACTATGATTTTGGTTGGAACAATGGGTTTATTAACCTGAGTGTAATTGAAACTGGAAGTCTTCCCCAGGGATTGCATTACCTCTGCTCAAGTGACTATAAAAATTCTCTGGTGTCAGGTCACTGAATACAACTTCAGTGGCCTAAAGCTTGTAGAGCAGCACTCTCCACAAGAGTAGAATTTCTGTGATGATGGAAATGTTCTTTCTGTGCCTCCTTTGCCAAGTGGCTACTAGACACATGTGGCTATTGAGCCCTGGAAATGAGATTGTGTGACCCAGGAACAGGATTTTTTGTTTTATTTTATTTTCATTAATGTGGAAAGCCACATGTACCCTGTGGTCAGCATAGTACATAACATAGTTACAGAAGAATTAACAACAGGAAAGTTGTTTTATAGAGGAGGGAATAAGGGCTCCATAACAAGACATCATAATTTCTGGACAAACGCTTAACTTCCCTGAAGCAGATACCACCAAGAGGGACTGGGCCATGTTTAAAAGAGACCAGTTTGCCTGTAACATTCTTCCTCTCTCTAATCCTGGGCTCTCTTCAGGTAGAACCCAGACCACTATCAAGAACCAGAGAATGAGAGAAAGTAGAGAGACTGTGGAACCTCTAAGCCATCTTCTCACAGAGGAGGAAACTAGAGTTCAAAGATGCAGCCACCTGCCCCACCCCATATAATGAAAGAACAATAGAGCCTTCTGACATACAGACTACCCGCTTTCAACTAACCTTGGCTGACATCAGTCAGTTCTCTTCCCTAGTAAACTGTGGGTAAATAAGTTTTCAGGTGTTGCAAGAGCCAGGAAAACAGTGAAAATGTCTAAAGAATGCCAAGAGTAAGGTGAAAGGGACCAGTATCCTATCAGGAGTGGGCATCCCATCAAAACTGGGCAGCTACCCCTTGCAGTCAATTGCAGCCAGGGAAGAATGTGTCACCTGACTGTCCAGTTTTCCCAAGAGGAGCAAGGAATGACTTTGCAACCTGTAGCTTAACCTATTTCACCTCACTCTCATAACTCTCCTCCATTCTCAACTACCAAGAATACTTGTATTATAATAGAAGATCTGGCATTTTGGAAGTTCGTTCAAAACTCAGAGGAATGAATCTGTAACTGCTGCAATTTTTGGCTCTATGAAGGACAGTAAGGTCACTGGCCCTGTCAAGGACTCTTCAAACCATTCCACATATGTAGGCATCCCTATGCTATATCCAGTCCAAAGCTAGTCAGGAGTTTCACTCCCCCAACTAAGAAAATTTAACAAAAGACAGGAAATAGGTCATTATGCAGAAACATTCAAATGCTTATGGTATTGCTTATTAATTATAACATAGTGGCCTACATCTATTTGAAAAGGAATATTTGCTGGGTATAAAGCAGATATTTCTACTGAGTATGAGCCAGATACTTTACTAAGGTTA
The DNA here is from genome assembly GCF_003255815.1 of Theropithecus gelada. Taxonomy (NCBI): domain Eukaryota; kingdom Metazoa; phylum Chordata; class Mammalia; order Primates; family Cercopithecidae; genus Theropithecus; species Theropithecus gelada. Next base: position 57,338,795 of record NC_037673.1, read on the forward strand.
TTATAATATTTTATTCTCTAAAACACCATTGCTAGATAGTGATTATTATTCCCAAGGTATAGATCATAGATTACTGAAGTTAAGTATCTTGCTCAAGAACACAAAGGAAAAAGGTAGAATGTGGACTCAAAAACAAGTTGGGCTTCAAAACTCAAGCACTTTCCACCATATCCTGCCCCTTTTCCTGCCCCAATTACACCCACGGGGGTTCCTTATTCTGTCCAACAGATGGGCTCTGGGTGGCTCTCTGTGCAATAGATCATCCTGCACTTTTTTTTTCTTTCCTAAACCATAGTTTCAGACTTAACTAATTACAACAGTTCCATTCTCATAATTGGAAAAAAGTAATAAAGATATTTCTTGCTAAATCAAAACAACAACAAAACAAAATTTCATATCTGCAGTGACATAGAATGGATAAGCATCTCCTATCCAAATTTACCCCATTCCTGATGCCTGTCAGCAGTGGATGAGAAGTATGTGCCCTACATATCTTCTTTTTAAAACTTGCCTTGTCTAAATATTTAAAGTACAGGATTCTGACACGGACAATTAATTTTTAAAACTAAAAGGAAAAAGAAGAGGAACTAGAGACAATACATCTGCTATCCCAAACTTTTTTAATTGTTTTCTCTATCTAAAGTAAAAAACAACTCTTAGTGCATGATTTATAACAGTCATAACTCTCTTCTGTTTGAGATGCCACATCTACAATGATTAATGGGAAGAGTCTACTACTATCTACTCTGATGGCAAATTGATATATAGTCCTCAGCAAATTCCATTTGAGTCTATGATTTTCTTGTAAATGTGCCCCAGAATGGCTGCCACATTCCTAAATTCTAGTTAAAATTTATGATCACATTTCCATCTTTGATTATTGTGTAGGAGTTTAATGTAAAACTCCCAAAATAGCAATATTACAATTGTGTTTCTTTATTTTATTCCAGGCTGCCTGGTACTCTCAGTTTTACATTAGCAATCTTTTTGATGAAAATTTGTCTCATTTTCTATCAGTTGCTTTAATAAAAATAAGTATTGCTGAGAAAATAGGACCATGTGGCACAATTAGCTAATACGCATTCCTTCTATTTTTTGTAAATTATGTTGGAAAAAAATGGCAGTAAAAATGAGTGTGGGGATTTCAATGTCCTTCCCAGTGGCTGGTTGATAAAGTACTATAGGGGTGCGAGCAAGATGGCCGAACAGGAACAGCTCCAGCCTCCAGCTCCCAGCACCAGTGACACAGAAGATGGGTGATTTCTGCATTTTCAACTGAGGTACCGGGTTCATCTCACTGGGGAGTGCCAGACAATTGGTGCTGGTCAGTTGGTGCAGCCCGACCAGCTAGAGCTGAAGCAGGGCGAGGCATTGCCTCACCTTGGAAGCGCAAGGGGGAAGGTAATCCCTTTAGAAACTGAGACACACAACACCTGGATAATCGAGTAACTCCTACCCCAATACTATGCTTTACCAAGGGTCTTAGCAAACAGCACACCAGGAGATTATATCCCGCACCTGGCTGGGAGGATCCCACGCCCTCGGAGCTACCCTCATTGCTAGCATAGCAGTATGAGATCTAACTGCAAGGCAGCAGTAAGGCTGGGGGAGGGGCACCTGCCATTGCTGAGACTTAAGTAGGTAAACAAAGCCTCCTGGAAGCTCGAACTGGGTGGAGCCCACCGCAGCTCAAGGAGGCCTGCCTGTCACTGTAGACTCCACCTCTGGGGACAGGGCATAGGAAAAAAAAAAAAAAGCAGCAAAAACCTCTGCAGATGTTAATGACCCTGTCTGACAGCTTTGAAGAGAGCAGTGGATCTCCCAGCATGCAGGTTGAGATCTGAGAACGGACAGTCTGCCTGCTCAAGTGGGTCCCTGACCCCTGAGTAGCCTAACTGGGGGATATCCCCCACTAGGTGCAGACCAACACCTCACACCTTACATGGCGGGATACACCCCTGAGACGAAGCTTCCAGAGCAAGAATCAGACAGCAGCACTCACTGTACAACAATATTCTATCTTCTGCAGCCTCCGCTGCTGATACCCAGGCAAACAGGGTCTGGAGTGGACCTCAAGCAATCTCCAACAGATCTACAGCTGAGGGTCCTGACTGTTAGAAGGAAAACTAACAAACAGAAAGGACACCCACACCAAAACCCCATCAGTATGTCACCATCATCAAAGACCAAAGGCAGATAAAACCACAAAGATGGGGAAAAAGCAGGGCAGAAAAGCTGGAAATTCAAAAAATTTTAAAAAATCAGCATCTCCTCCTCCAAAGGAACGCAGCTCATCACCAGCAACGGATCAAAGCTGGACGGAGAATGACTTTGACGAATTGAAAGAAGAAGGCTTCAGTTGACTGACCAAACTTCTCAGAGCTAAAGGAGGAACTACATACCCAGCGCAAAGAAACTAAAAATCTTGAAAAAAGAATGGAAGAATGGAAAACTAGAATAAGCAATGCAGAGATGGCCATAAATGAGCTGACAGAGATAAAAACAATGACACGAGAAATACGTGAAAAATGCACAAGCTTCAGTAACCAACTGGATCAACTGGAAGAAAGACTATCAATGTTTGAAGATCAAATGAATGAAATGAAGTGAGAAGAGAAGTCTAGAGAAAAAAAGGAAAAAGAAATGAACAAAGCCTCCAAGAAATATGGGATTATGTGAAAAGACCAAATCTATGTCTGATTGGTATGCCTGAAAGTGACAGGGAAAATGGAACCAAGTTGGAAAACACTCTTCAGGATATCATCCAGGAGAACTTCCCCAGTCTAGTAAGGCAGGCCAACATTCAAATTCAGGATATACAGAGAATGCCGCAAAGATACTCCTCAAGAAGAGCAACTCCAAGACACATAATTGTCAGATTCACCAAAGTTGAAATGAAGGAAAAAATGTTAAGGGCAGCCAGAGAGAAAGGTCAGGTTATCCACAAAGGGAAGCCCATCAGACTAACAGCAGATCTCTCAGCAGAAACTCTACAAGCCAGAAGAGACTGGGGGCCAATATACTACATTCTTAAAGAAAAGAATTTTCAACCCAGAATTTCATATCCAGCCAAAGTAAGCTTCAAAGGTGAAGGAGAAATAAAATCCTTTACAGACAAACCAATCCTGAGAGATTTTGTCACCACCAGGCCTGCCCTACAAGAGATCCTGAAGGAAGCACTAAACATGGAAAGGAACAACCAGTACCGGCCATTGCAAAAACATGCCAAAAGGTAAAGACCATCGATGCTAGGAAGAAAATGCATCAGCTAACAAGCAAAATAACTAGCTAATATCACAATGACAGGATCAAGTTCACACATAACAATATCAACCTTCAATGTAAATGGACTAAATGGTCCAATTAAAAGACATAGACTGGCAAATTGGATAATGAGTCAAGACCCATTAGTTTGCTGTATTCAGGAGACCCATCTCACATGCAGAGATACACATAGGCTCAAAATAAAGGGATGGAGGAAGATCTACCAAGCAAATGGAGAACAAAAAAAAGCAGGGGTTGCAATCCTAGTCTCTGATAAAACAGACTTTGAACCATCAAAGATCAAAAGAGACAAAGAAGGCCATTACATAATGGTAAAGGGATCAATTCAACAGGAAGAGCTAACTATCCTAAATATATATGCACCCAATACAGGAGCACCCAGATTCATAAAGCAAGTCCTTAGAGACTTACAAAGAGACTTAGACTCCCATACAATAATAATGGGAGACTTCAACACCCACTGTCAACATTAGACAGATCAACGAGACAGAAAGTTAGCAAGGATATCCAGGAATTGAACTCAACTCTGCACCAAGCAGACCTAATAGACATCTACAGAACTTTCCACCCCAAATCAACAGAATATACAGTCTTCTCAGCACCACATCACACTTATTCCAAAATTGACCACATAGTTGGAAGTAAAGCACTCCTCAGCAAATGTAAAAGAAGAGAAATTATAACAAACTGTCTCTCAGAACACAGTGCAATCAAATTAGAACTCAGGACTAAGAAAATCAATCAAAACCACTCAACTACATGGAAACTGAACAACCTGCTCCTGAATGACTACTGGATACATAACGAAATGAAGGCAGAAATAAAGACGTTCTTTGAAACCAATGAGAACAAAGATACAACATACCAGAATCTCTGGGACACATTTAAAGAAGTGTGTAGAGGGAAACTTATAGCACTAAATGCCCGCAAGAGAAAGCAGGAAAGATCTAAAATTGACACCCTAACATCACAATTAAAAGAACTAGAGAAGCAAGAGCAAACACATTCAAAAGCTAGCAGAAGGCAAGAAATAACTAAGATCAGAGCAGAACTGAAGGAAATAGAGACACAAAAAACCCTCCAAAAAATCAGTGAATCCAGGAGCTTGTTTTTTGAGAAGATCAACAAAATTGATAGACCGCTAGCAAGACTAATAAAGAAGAAAAGAGAGAAGAATCAAAAAGACGCAATAAAAAATGATAAAGGGGATATCACCACCAACCCCATAGAAATACAAACTACCATCAGAGAATACTAGAAACATCTCTACACAAATAAACTAGAAAACCTAGAAGAAATGGATAATTTCCTGGACACTTACACTCTCCCAAGACTAAACCAGGAAGAAGTTGAATCCCTGAATAGAGCAATAGCATACTCTGACATTGAGGCAATAATTAATAGCCTACCAACCAAAAAAAGTCCAGGACCAGATGGATTCACAGCCGAATTCTACCAGAGGTACAAGGAGGAGCTGGTACCATTCCTTCTGAAACTATTCCAGTCAATAGAAAAAGAGGGAATCCTCCCTAACTCATTATATGAGGCCAACATCATCCTGATACCAAAGCCTGGCAGAGACACAACAAAAAAAAAGAGAATTTTAGACCAATATCCCTGATGAGCATCGATGTAAAAATCCTCAATAAAATACTGGCAAACCGAATCCAGCAGCACATCAAAAAGCTTATCCACCATGATCAAGTGGGCTTCATCCCTGGGATGCAAGTCTGGTTCAACATACGCAAATCAATAAACGTAATCCAGCATATAAACAGAACCAAAGACAAAAACCACATGATTATCTTACTAGATGCAGAAAAGGCCTTTGACAAAATTCAACAGCCCTTCATGCTAAAAACTCTCAATAAATTCGGTATTGATGGAACGTATCTCAAAATAATAAGAGCTATTTTTGACAAACTCACAGCCAATATCATACTGAATGAGCAAAAACTGGAAGCATTCCCTTTGAAAACTGGCACAAGACAGGGATGCCCTCTCTCACCACTCCTATTCAACATAGTGTTGGAAGTTCTGGCTAGGGCAATCAGGCAAGAGAAAGAAATCAAGGTATTCAGTTAGGAAAAGAAGAAGTCAAATTGTCCCTGTTTGCAGACGACATGATTGTATATTTAGAAAATCCCATCATCTCAGCCCAAAATCTCCTTAAGTTGATAAGCAACTTCAGCAAAGTCTCAGGATACAAAATCAATGTGCAAAAATCACAAGCATTCTTATACACCAGTAACAAACAAACAGAGAGCCAAATCATGAATGAACTTCCATTCACAATTGCTTCAAAGAGAATAAAATACCTAGGAATCCAACTTACAAGAGATATAAAGGACCTCTTCAAGGAGAACTACAAACCACTGCTCAGTGAAATAAAAGAGGACACAAACAAATGGAAGAACATTCCATGCTCATGGATAAGAAGAATCAATATCATGAAAATGGCCATACTGCCCAAGGTAATCTAGAGATTCAATGCCATCCCCATTCAGCTACCAATGATTTTCTTCACAGAATTGGAAAAAACTGCTTTAAAGTTCAGATGGAACCAAAAAAGAGCCCGCATTGCCAAGACAATCCTAAGTCAAAAGAACAAAGCTGGAGGCATCACGCTACCTGACTTCAAACTGTACTACAAGGCTACAGTAACCAAAACAGCATGGTACTGGTACCAAAACAGAGATATAGACCAATGGAACAGAACAGAGCCCTCAGAAATAATAACACACATCTACAGCCATCTGATCTTTGACAAACCTGACAAAAACAAGAAATGGGGAAAGGATTCCCTATTTAATAAATGGTGCTGGGAAAATTGGCTAGCCGTAAGTAGAAAGCTGAAACCGGATCCTTTCCTTACTCCTTATACAAAAATTAATTCAAGATGGACTAGACATTTAAATGTTGGACCTAAAACCATAAAAACCCTAGAAGAAAACCTAGGTAATACCATTCAGGACATAGGCATGGGCAAGGACTTCATGTCTAAAACACCAAAAGCAACGGCAACAAAACCCATAATTGACAAATGGGATCTAATTAAATGAAAGAGCTTCTGCACAGCAAAAGAGACTACCATCAGAGTGAACAGGCAGCCTACAGAATGGGAGAAAATTTTTGCAATCTACTCATCTGACAAAGAGCTAATATCCAGAACCTACAAAGAACTCAAACAAATTTACAAGAAAAAAACAAACAACCCTATCAAAAAGTGGGCAAAGGATATGAACAGACATTTCTCAAAAGAAGACATTCATACAGCCAACAGACACATGAAAAAATGCTCATCATCACTGGCCATCAGAGAAATGCAAATCAAAACCACAATGAGATACCATCTCACACCAGTTAGAATGGCAATCATTAAAAAGTCAGGAAACAACAGGTGCTGGAGAGGATGTGGAGAAATAGGAAGACTTTTACACTGTTGGTGGGATTGTAAACTAGTTCAACCATTGTGGAAAACAGTATGGCGATTCCTCAAGGATCTGAACTAGAAATAGCACATGACCCAGCCATCCCATTACTGGGAATATACCCAAAGGATTATAAATCATGCTGCTATAAAGACACATGCACACGTATGTTCATTGCAGCACTATTCACAATAGCAAAGACTTGGAATCAACCCAAATGTCCATCAGTGACAGACTGGATTAAGAAAATGTGGCACATATACACCATGGAATACTATGCAGCCATAAAAAAGGATGAGTTCGTGTCCTTTGTAGGGACATGGATGCAGCTGGAAACCATCATTCTCAGCAAACTATCGCAAGAACAGAAAACCAAACACCGCATGTTCTCACTCATAGGTGAGAATTGAACAATGAGATCACTTGGACTCGGGAAGGGGAACATCACACACCGGGGCCTATTATGGGGAGGGGGGAGGGGGGAAGCATGGCATTGGGAGTTATACCTGATGTAAATGACGAGTTGATGGGTGCTGACGAGTTGATGGGTGCGGCACACCAACATGGCACAAGTATACATATGTAACAAACCTGCACGTTGTGCACATGTACCCTAGAACTTAAAGTATAATAAAAAATTATTTTTAAAAAGTACTATAAATTCAACACAACTAGCCTTCCTTGCTCTAAGCACCAAGAGCAGTGGGTTCACCAAAATGTGACTGAAATTGGAAATAAGGTGGAGATGAGGAATGAAAAAGGCCAGGAGATGAAATGTGATGGAAAAAGAGGAGGCCCAGCAAGATGAGCTGGAGGTGGAAAGGAGAGTGTGTATGTTTGGAGAAGTTCTGATGAGGGGCTGCTTGGTGACAACCGGGTCGTTGAGTACCGAGAGTACCTTTACCTATTTTATTATGACCACTAAAGATTTCAAATGATTGCTCTGCAGTGCTTAGCTCCTGAGCACATTGGAGCTGAGGAAGGAGATGTTTCTCTCAGAAGATCTTCAAAACGCTCTAGCTGCAGACTCACAAGCCCATCTCCCTTTCCAGAGTACAAGACCCCTCTCTTCCCCTCTGTTTGCTTCTTTCATCCTTACATTACATTTTTTTTCCTTCTTTTTTCTTTTTTTCTTTTTTTTTTTTTTTTTTGAGATGGAGTCTCACTCTGTCACCCAGGCTGGAGTGCAGTGGAGCGATCTTGGCTCACTGCAACCTCTGCCTCCCGGGTTCAAGCCATTCTCCTGCCTCAGCCTCTGAGTAGCTGGGACTACAGGCCCGTGGCACCACGCCCGGCTAATTTTTGTATTTTTAGTAGAGATGGGGTTTCACCACTTTGGCCAGGCTGGTCATGAACTCCTGACCTCAGGTGGTCCGCCCACTTCAGCCTCCCAAAGTGCTGGGATTACAGGCGTGAGCCACCACACCTGGCCTCTTATATTACTTTTAATGGCAAAAACTACAATTACTTTTGCACCAAGCTAATATTGGTTTAAAATATGGCTCCAAAATTCTTAGACCTTCCTCCCATTTGGAAGTGGGGTCTATGTGACCTCCCTTGAATCTAGGTGGGTTTTGTGACTATTGCAACCAACAGAAGACAGTGGAAGTGAGGCTGTGTGATTTCTAAGGTTGGACAGGAAAAGCAACGCAGCTTCCATCTTCTTTGCTGGAACCTGTATGCTTGGAGTCCTGAGTTCCACACCCACTGTCTGACAACCTGCAACCACCAGGCTGTAAGGACAATAAGCCTCACGGAGCCATCCTGATCACCAGACATGTGAGGGAAGGTGTCTTTATATAACCCCATCCTGCCATCCAGTCTCCCCTGCCCTTCAAGTCTGTACAGCGGAAGCAGAAACAACCTATTCCTGCTGTGCCTTCACTGACTTCTGGACCTGTAGCTTCCTGCATGAGCATAAAAAAATGGTTGTTTTCGGCTGCTAAGTTCTAAGATAATTTGTAACACAGCAGCAGTCTCTGGAACTATTTTTTGTTTCATTCCCACCTCTGATCTTTCTCTGTGGAGGCTCCAATCCTGAAATAAGTAGTTTCCACTTGGGTATAGCCCTAAAACTCTTTGTTCAAATGAAAATTTCTAGATAAGCCATGGCCAACTGAGGCTCTGAGGCTCCTCAGCACACAACTTGACAATCACTCTTCTAGAAAATAAATACGTGACCTTCCTTCTGTCAATCGCATAATTTCTGAAGCACTGCTTTCCCTGGAAAGTCTTGCCAGTTTAATCATACACAAGCGGAGGGCCTGTAATTTTCTCTTACCCACTCCCCACTCCCTCCACCAATGATCACCAACATGTATGTATTGAGCAACTAAATATCAAAAAAAGGTGTGAAAGAAATACGAGCATGATGTCTTCCTTCAAAGGATTTATCATTTTTAGGAGAAAGTACTAGCCCACTCTACCGCCACCATCACTATAGAGCAAAATAATAAAGGGAGAGAGATATTCTCACCATTACTATGGTTCATAATAAATATAATATAGAAAATCCTTATTTCTGTGCTTACGCAAGGTACTTTTGCTCCATGCACATCCATGTCACCAGTGTTAATAATCATAATGATTATTATTCTTTTTATCTGAAATAAGATAGCATTCAGTCACTCATGTATTCAATACTATGTATTGAGCTCTTTTTGTGCCAGGTCCTCTGCCAGCCCAGTAGGAAATAAAGCAGACACAGTCCCTGGCCTCTTGAGACTTACATTCTAGTGGAGTAGAAAGACAAAAATGTGTAAACATAAAATAGTGACTTATGCAGAAAAGAAAATAAAAAGGAGGATGCGGTATGGAGAGTAACTGGAAGTGGGGATGGCTACTTTTAGGTTAGGTGTGGCCAGAAAAGATCTAGGAAAATCGGGTGGCAGCTTTTAAGGCAGGGACTTAAAATGAGAAGTCAGTTAAAAAAAGATATGGGAAATAGGGCTTCAGGTGATAGAGCAGCAATTATTACATAGCCCAAAGCAGGAAAAATCAGTTCATGTTCCAGGAGCAGAAAGGCCTATGTGGCCAGAGAGATGGGGAGAGGGGCACAGAGGGTGAGAATTGTGAGAGGCAGAGCAATTATGTGTCATGATGCCAAGTGCACAAGTGCTCTGAAGTTATGGTCTCTTCCCTGAAAACAGAAGCTATCCAAGGGTAAAAACAATCTATATAGCAACTATTCTGTGCTAATAATTACTTTATCATCATCATCATCATCATCATCATCATCATCATCATCATCGTTGTAAAGCTTGTATTGATTATGCACTTACTTTGGATTAATATTTTGGAAAACATCCCTGTGCTCTTCCCTTGCTTTTCAAATATAAAACATTCTTAAGACAGAAAAAGGAAGGAGGAGTTAATATTCAGCGTCTGGCATTCAAAATAGGCTGTTTGCCAAGTCTTACTGACATATTGTCTTAAGGAAGAATGTTTAAATGTCTCTATTGCTTTTCACACATCCAAATGACTTAGCTCAAAGAGTTCTTCCATGGTGAAGGGAAGATTTGGCCTAGAAGAGTGTAGGGGAAACTGTCATCTCTCTTCCTCATCCCAGGAGTGTGAGAAGGAAAAGCAGGGAAGGAACAAAGCAGTCAGATGTGTGTGCCTTAAAGAGTCTTGTGTGGATAGAGGAGAGCCTGAGGGATGAAGGATTTCGGCCCCATTCCTGTTCAGGGCTCTAGAAAGATATGACCTTTCAGGCTGCCCCACACCAGGGACATTTGGAGGGAGTTAGGCAGAGGGAGGCCTCGACGTTTAGCTTTTCTGAGCAGCTCTTGGTTCCCTATGGTAACCTTTGAGGTAGGGCTGGGAGTCCGGGTGTTTAAGGAGGAAATTAGAAAGTGACTAGCTGAGAGCTAGAACACAAGCCTGGCAAAGAATGTGATGGCACCCTAGCAAAGGCTGGGTGTGTGTGGAGAGTCCATCCAGAGGCATTGGCCTCTGTTCCTGAAGTGTGATCAATGGACACCATGACTATGCCTATGGGTCCAGACTTTTCTCTCCCACCAAGAGGCTGCCTAAGCCCCTCCCCTCCCTGACATACCAGACATCATCTTGGAGAGAAAACTGGAAAAGCCTGGAACACAGAGAGATCTGAAAGTCTGAGTACATTTTCCTAGAGACAGAGCATTATCTAAAATCAATACAGCAGACTAAGATTTAAAGCAGCTCAGACATTTAATTAATTTTTCCTTCTAATCAGCAGTCATTTGCTCAGGAGGAAGATCACATTAGTTAAAATCAAAACTAAGAAGCTACCTCTTCTCTGCCCATCTGGATGAGATGTGGGTGAACTTTGTGACTCACCACAAGTCTTGACAAATATCATCTCATGTAATCCTCACCAACCACACAAAGCAGACACTATGACTGACTTCCATTTCACAATGAGGAGAGCTAGTCTCTGGTTAAGCAAATTTCCAAAGCTTGTACAGCTGTCAAGTAACAGAACTGTCAAAGGTTTGCATGCTTGGCCACTCCAGGTATCGCCTCCATGTCCTTGATACAGGCTCTGTTGTAATATGATGGCAATGAGCCTCAAACATTTATATTTATTTTAAAAACACAAGGCACTTGCCCTGGGAAAGACACTGTTCTTACTGCTTTGCTAACAGGAATTCATTTAAACTTCTCAATAATCATATGAAGTAGGTACCATTACCTCATTTTACCTATGAGAATACTGAACCAAAAAAGCTGCATACTTTTCCCCAGGTCAATTTTGCAGCTAATACATGGAAGAATTGACATTTGAACGTATGCTGACTGGCCCTAGAGAATGGGAGATGAGCTATTAACTACTGCACTGGACAAAGAAGGAGTCAAGCAACTTGGGAAATTCTAACTTTTTCAAGTCACATTCATTCTAGGTTGTAATAAAACATGCACTGGTATAATCTTCATTGCTGATAAAAAGGAATATAATTTCTAGAAGGGTTCATTTTCCATTAACTATAAAAATCTATGTGAAAATAGTTACAACTGGTAGCTCTAACCAAAATAGGTTATGATGTTTAAAGGAAATATGGACTAAAAGCCTGGCTTAAGTATAAAGCAAACTTATTTAAGGGCTAGAATGATCCTGGCCTTTCATGTGTATTATTACCACCACCGTGTGACATAACCAGAAGAAATTCAGACATGTCACAAAGGGAAGTATCACATAAGTGTTAGCTAATTTCATTATCATCATCATCATCATCATCATCATCACTGCAATTATATAAAACCAAGGCATCACAATATATGAAAGTAATCACCATGTAAAGGAATTTTTCAATGCATACATTTATTTTATACTAAAAGCAAGGAATTTCACATTTTAACATTATTTCTGAATATTTAAGTTCAATCCAAACCATTTAGCTCTAAAAAAGTAAAATGACAATTTAAAGATCAGTTCTAAATCAAGGATTAAAAACCAGATCTAAATGAAGGAAAATGTGAGTGAAATTAACCCTAAAGTTAGAAATACATTTTTCTTATTGCTGTGATAATTAAGCTATGATCCAATGGTGTTCCCCAGATATTTTCCACCTTTTCTAGAAATCTCAATTTAGATACAAGTTTGTTCCACTGCCACTGACCCAACTACCCGAGGAAAAGGTGGCTAGATAGGTGTTACATTGACCACAATCTTTATCTTCCCAAAGATTCCCCATGCCAAATTATATTCAAAGACATTAGTATTTTAAGTCCCTAACTTAATAAAACAGTACAATTATTAGAGTAACTGTCTCTTTTTAGCTGAGGGTTTTTATCCCAGTGAAGGAGCTGTTGGCTAGTTTTTGTTTCTTTCACTTTTCTTGAGGTTTCCTCCATTCATGGCTAGGTTCATCCATACATTCAGTCTCGGAACAATAGGACTACATTAAATATGTCTTCAAAAGAACACTAGGGAAATGTTATCTCCAGTATTCCATCTTGCAAGTAGATCAACTAAAACACAAAGAAGTTAGGGGAAAAAACAGCCAAGGGGGACTGAGACCAATAATTTTGTTGCCGTTACCCAACACTGTATCTCTTTTACAGGCATATTTACACATTCACTTGAAAGAGCAATCCAGAAGAAATAGAAAAACCAGTCAGTATCTTTCTAGAGAGCCTTACTCCATCTGGAGGTATTTGGGCAGTCTCAAATAATTTAGTGTAGTATTCTACCACATTCCACCTTGTTTTTGTCTTTTTTCTCCATGTCTGGAGGACTGATTTGTATTATTCCCAAAGAGACAGAATTTTTTCTCAAATCATTCTGGTTCTTCGATGTTTAGTTCAAACTCTGCATGTTTTGTGTATTGACATAGATACTTATAGCAAAAGGATTCCATCACCCAGAATTATGTTATTGGTTCTAGCAAAGTACAACACTCTTTATGTTTCCAATGATGACTATGAGGCACTCCAAGATCTTAAGTTATGTACTGAATCATTTTGTTAAGTTTTTCTGTTAATTTTATGTTAATTATTTTGGTTATTTAAAGATATGTAACCACTGTAAGGTAATAACAGCCAGCTGATGGTTTGTTATTTGCCAAAGCCTGTAGCATTATTTTGTATAACCCTTACAACAAATCCTTAAGGTAGGTTTTAATAAAATACTTTTTATAGATAAGGAAACTGAGGCTAGACTAGAGGTGGAGTCATTTGCTAATGGACTAGGTGAACATTAAGTCATAATACCAGGATTTAGATCCACCTCAGTCTGATTCTAAAACAAGATTTTAACTACAACATTATACAGTTTAAGGCATGAAATATATGTGTAATTCATTTAACCAAGCTATTTAATAAATGCAAGCTCCTTCATCGCCTCACTAGCTGAGCTCACAAGCACATAACGTTCATGTTATCAACAGTTTTATTTATCCTGGGACATACTTCCTAGATCGTATTCCTACTGACTACTGTAGCTTATTTTCATTACATCATTCACTCAAAAACCCTCAGGATTTTTAGAGAGCAATATACTTTATAACATTACCTCATCAAACCTATAGGCAGAAAAAGGTATACTGTCAGGTCTGTTTTCATTTAAATCCACCTTTTTTCCAATCTGGAGGAGAAGCATCGCTTGCATCCATATTGCTCTGTGCTTTACATTGGTTCCAAAGGTACTCACACATAATAGACTTCCAGAGCCTTTCATTTTCTGAAGATGAGAGAAGGAAGGAGGAAAGAGAAGGAGGAAGAAACAAAAGGAGAAATAGATGGGAAGACTGCACAGAATCAGGAACGCAGTGGTGCATGCTTAGTAAAAGGGCACAGGTTACTTTTAATATTTTGTACCAAGCCTTGTCATTTCTTCCATCTTCATAAAACCAGATTCTAAAAGGGCCAAAGCCTATTCTTATAAATTCAGAATGCCATGGATGTAAGAGAATTTGGGAGTGATTTGTTTTCATTTTGAATTTTTTTCTTTTTTTTTTTTGGAGAAAACAGCTTAGAAACTTCAATTTGGTGCAAGTATCATTGACTTGCACTGGGTTGTTTCAGCCCTGCATTAGATCCCAAAGTAACAAATAATCTTAATATAACTACTATTTCCATCCAACCAGTTATAAGCACCTCCTAACCCAAAGAACACTTCCAGATTTTCCTTGCTGCTTTATCAGAGTTAAAGTTCCTTTTGTCAAACTTTACAGTTCTAAAATAGAAACTAGAACCGATGCCCTATGTCTTACAATTAACTAATTGCAGGCACTTCTGTTTGTTCTACCTAGTTTCTCGACAGATACAATTTCTCCCCTATGGAAGGTAAATGGAAGGGGTCATGTATTCCTCAGCACATGCTGTGGTAACAGTCCTTGTCTGTCATACACAATAGGACCCATGCTAAGATGAATCTCCTCAAGTAAACAAGCCAAAGCTTCTGTGCACTAGCAGTCCATGGCGTTGTACTTTATATCAGTTATGTACCATTTCTGCTATATTGTCCATACATTGTTTTTATATTCTTTAGGTAATATTTATGTGTTAATCTGCCTCCCTAGAGAATGCAAATAATAGTCATAAAAACAAAACGTGATATTACTGAGTATTTTTATGGGTCATAAAACTCTATTAAGATTTTTTAATTGTTTTTTATCACACTATTAAGATATGTGTTGCCCATCCAGAGATAAAGCTATTTAAAAATTATATTAAATTAAAAATAAGTTAAATATATATATGAACACAAAGACAGGCAACTATAATTTGGACCTATTATAAAAATTATCCCTGGCATCATTCCAAGGGACATATATAAGTTAAAGATTGGCTGGGCATGGTGGCTCAAGCCTGTAATCCCAGCACTTTGGGAGGCCAAGGCAGGTGGATCACGAGGTCAGGAGGTCGAGACCATCCTGGCTAACACGTTGAAACCCCGTATCTACTAAAAATACAAAAAAAATTAGCCGCGTGTTGTGGCGGGTGCCTGTAGTCCCAGCTACTCGGGAGGCCGAGGCAGGAGAATGGCGTGAATGTGGGAGGCAGAGCTTGCAGAGATCTGAGATCACGCCACTGCACTCCCACCTGGGCGACAGAGCAAGACTCTGTCTCAAAAATAAATAAATAAATAAATAAATAAATAAATAAATTTAAAAAGTTAAAGATCAGCAAAGTATTGCTTTCAAGGAGAAAGAAAAGACAGAATATGCAACCTACTTCTGTTGGTATACACAAGGCTACAAAGCAGTTTTCTGGTTAACACTCCAGGCATCTGGAGTAAACCAATCCTAGCTATTTTCTGAACTCTTTCTTTTAAGTGTTATAAATATGGTAATAAGGAATAACCAAGAAACAAAGTTGTGCCTCTTATGTGAACCTAGTTGTAATGGAATTACATTGAATCTGGGAGTCATTCCACATGACAGCCTTCACTTACCTATCTAAGGTCATAACATCCCCAAACCAAGATGCACCCACCCAGACAAATCCAAAGTGCCTCTTTGTCTCTGGCATACATGTTTTAAAATCTCTCCTTGGTTAAGACACAGGAGGAAGGGAAATGAAATTTGAGTCTTAGGGTAATCATTTGCCATTGTGCAGACCCACATCCAGATGCCAGTACCTTGTCACATGGTAGGAATGCCTAAGGGGTTGCACTCAACCTGGGTGAAACAACTGGAAGTCCAAACCTCTAAAGTGCCACTGAAAGGGAGCAATCAATGGTACTCATTAATGTGCATGGGTTCCCTTCTTCCAGCACCTATTTCCTAGACCCTTTGCATCTGATCAGGCTATGAGACAAGTTCTAGCAAATAGAATGTGAATGTAAGTCATATGTATCCCGTCTGGATCCGGTTTCTAAAACCTCCAAACCACCTATCATACACTCTTCCTTCAGAAAAATTAATATCCAAGACTCTGGGGCTTTAGAGGATAATGAACTAGGTAAAAACAGCTTGGGAATCTGAATAACTTTGTGGAACACATTGCGTCCCACTCTACCCCCAATCCACATTGTAATGTGATATGAACAAGAAATAAATATGTAATATATAAAGCCATTGAGATGTAGGGATTGGCCTGTTAAAGTCTTCTTGCTACCATGACTAATCACACTGTGTGATTCCGTCTACAAATGGCCTACATGGTTATTAATTAATCAAACATCCAACTTACCTGAAGTAGACGTCCAGACTCATTAGCACTGCCAGAACAGCCAGAACATGAAGTAGTCATGGTAATAGCCACAATGGTGTTTGGACAACCAGATTTTAAAAACTGATTGACAGCAATTGGAAACGCCACATAAAGCAAGTGTGCCCAGAGAACAGCCTTTCTCAATTCTGGGGAGGATTCTCCCCGTAGATTTTTTTTTAAATTGTATTTCTTATTTATTTATTTATTTATTTATTTATTTATTTATTTATCTTTTTAGTATACTTTAAGTTCTAGGGTACATGTGCATAACATGCAGGTTTGTTACATATGTATACATGTGCCATGTTGGTGTGCTGCACCCATCAACTCGTCAGCACCCATCAACTCCTCATTTACATCAGGTATAACTCCCAATGCAATCCCTCCTCCCTGCCCCCTCCCCATAATAGGCCCTGGTGTGTGATGTTCCTCTTCCCAAGTCCAAGTGATCTCATTGTTCAGTTCCCACCTATGAGTGAGAACATGCGGTGTTTGGTTTTCTGTTCTTGCGATAGTTTGCTGAGAATGATGGTTTCCAGCTGCATCCATGTCCCTACAAAGGACACGAACTCATCCTTTTTTATGGCTGCATAGTATTCCATGGTGTATATGTGCCACATTTTCTTAATCCAGTCTGTCACGGATGGACATTTGGGTTGATTCCAAGTCTTTGCTATTGTGAATAGTGCCAAAATGAACATACGTGTGCATGTGTCTTTATAGCAGCATGATTTATAATCCTTTGGGTATATCCCCAGTAATGGGATGGCTGGGTCATATGGTATTTCTAGTTCTAGATCCTTGAGGAATCGCCATACTGTTTTCCACAATGGTTGAACTAGTTTACAATCCCACCAACAGTGTAAAAGTCTTCCTATTTCTCCACATCCTCTCCAGCACCTGTTGCTTCCTGACTTTTTAATGATTGCCATTCTAACTGGTGTGAGATGGTATCTCATTGTGGTTTTGATTTGCATTTCTCTGATGGCCAGATGACGAGCATTTTTTCATGTGTCTGTTGGCTGTATGAATGTCTTCTTTTGAGAAATGTCTGTTCATATCCCTAGCCCACTTTTTGATAGGGTTGTTTGTTTTTTTCTTGTAAATTTGTTTGAGTTCTTTGTAGGTTCTGGATATTAGCCCTTTGTCAGATGAGTAGATTGCAAAAATTTTCTCCCATTCTGTAGGTTGCCTGTTCACTCTGATGGTAGTTTCTTTTGCTGTGCAGAAGCTCTTTCATTTAATTGGATCCCATTTGTCAATTATGGCTTTTGTTGCCGTTGCTTTTGGTGTTTTAGACATGAAGTCCTTGCCCATGCCTATGTCCTGAATGGTATTACCTAGGTTTTCTTCTAGGGTTTTTATGGTATTAGGTCTAACATTTAAGTCTCTAATCCATCTTGAATTAATTTTCATATAAGGAGTAAGGAAAGGATCCAGTTTCAGCTTTCTACTTATGGCTAGCCAATTTTCCCAGCACCATTTATTAAATACGGAATCCTTTCCCCATTTCTTGTTTCTCTCAGGTTTGTCAAAGATCAGATGGCTTTAGATGTGTGGTATTATTTCTGAGGACTCTGTTCTGTTCCATTGGTCTATATCTCTATTTTGGTACCAGTACCATGCTGTTTTGGTTACTGTAGCCTTGTAGTATAGTTTGAAGTCAGGTAGCGTGATGCCTCCAGCTTTGTTCTTTTGACTTAGGATTGTCTTGGCAATGCAGGCTCTTTTTGGGTTCCATATGAACTTTAAAGCAGTTTTTCCCAATTCTGTGAAGAATCTCATTGGTAGTTTGATGGGGATGGCATTGAATCTATAAATTAGCTTGGGCAGTATGGCCATTTTCACGATATTGATTCTTCCTATCCATGAGCATGGAATGTTCTTCCATTTGTTTATGTCCTCTTTTATTTCACTGAGCAGTTATTTATGACAAACCCACAGCCAATATCATACTGAATGGGCAAAAACTGGAAAAATTCCCTTTGAAAACTGGCACAAGACAGGGATGCCCTCTCTCACCACTCCTATTCAACATAGTGTTGGAAGTTCTGGCTAGGGCAATCAGGCAAGAGAAAGAAATCAAGGTATTCAGTTAGGAAAAGAAGAAGTCAAATTGTCCCTGTTTGCAGACGACATGATTGTATATTTAGAAAATCCCATCATCTCAGCCCAAAATCTCCTTAAGCTGATAAGCAACTTCAGCAAAGTCACAGGATACAAAATTAATGTGCAAAAATCACAAGCATTCTTATACACCAGTAACAGACAAACAGAGAGCCAAATCATGAATGAACTTCCATTCACAATTGCTTCAAAGAGAATAAAATACCTAGGAATCCAACTTACAAGGGATGTAAAAGACCTCTTCAAGGAGAACTCCCCACAGATTTATCTCGTTTAATGTGTGAGATGAGTACAATTGTATCACGGATGAGAGAACTGAGGTTTAGTGTACCTCACCCAAGATCGTCCAGGCTCCATCTGTGTGCTTGATTTCAGATGCTGCACTCACAACCATTGCACTCCTGGAGGGCAAAAACCAGACTTCTGTATATCTTTGTTTTTTGTTTCCGTCACACAGTTCAAAGCCTAGAGTTTAGTAGTGCCAATAGTACTAGTTAATGCATTATCCAAAGAGGCTAACACACTTGTTTCTCAAAGGAAATGTCAACTATATTCGCAAGATCTTTTCAAGCCATTCAGTTACAGTGTTTTATAATAAGTTCGAACAACAGGCCAGGAAGGGTATTTAACAGGAGGACATAGAAGAGTCAAAGGCAGTTGGCAACAGGAATCTCAACATGGGAGGGTAGGGCTAGGGGGCTTAGAGTTTTAGAATATAAAGAAGAATTTTTTTTTTTAGAAAGCAGTTACCAAGAAGAAGAAGAAAAAAACTATTTTGAATGGGCTTTTTTGAGTGTTGATTCCACAGGTATAGTACAACTTCATGTTGGGACCACATATAGTTTAAAGTACTAACAGATATAGAGAAAGATAAACACACGAGAAATGTCCTTGTCTATAATGTTTACATGGGCAGGGTCTAAAGTGAATGCTAGAGAGAGAGAAAAAAAAAAAAAAAAACCCTAAGCTAATATTAAAGATAGACACGCCCAAATTTCCTAACAATGAATTCACAATTCACTTTTCAGTATACTGCAGACTGAAAAATCAAAGAGACTCCTGAATTACCTAGTGACAATTTAATGTTCCAGGAAGTTGAGAAGATTCCATCAGTCACTGTTTCCACAGTAAAACATTGATTCAGAACGTTCGTTGAATAGCTAAGCCTTGTCACAAATATCTTTAGCTCCTCAAATTCAGAAGAGCAAGTGAGGTAAAGGTAAAAAAAAAAAAAAAAAAAAAAAACAGGAAAGAAAGAAAACAAGCTAGAAAGCTCACAGGACATGATTCCATACAGAATTAATAAAGTTAGACTGTGCATTTGAAAGACACGAGTTCAAGTTGGCAACAGGCTAGCATATGTTATACCCATATTTTTACAAAAAGGGGAGAATTATTTGAAAATCGCTGACTAAAATGGAAATAAAATTACACTTTCAAAACGGATATTATCAGCTGATTCGTGTCCTGGAATATTAGGAAAATCAGCCACAGCAAACGCAGCAATAATAATAATTCTAATTTGTATAAATCGCTGCTGCTTATCTTATTTGGTTTTTTGTTTTTTATCCTTCTATAGACTATTTTTCTTTATTTTCTGTGTGATTCTTTTTGTCTTTTTTGTACTTTAAAATTTTTTTATTTTTAATTGTTCTGGATACATAGTAGGTGTAATATATTTATGGGGTACATGAGATGTTTACACAGAGACATGCAATGTGAAATAATCACATCATAGAGAATGGCGTATCCATTCCCTCAAGCATTTATCATTTGTGTTACAAACAATCCAATTACACTCTTAGGTATTTTTAATTGTACAAATAAGTTATTATTAACTATAGTCACCCTGTTGTGCTATCAAATAGTAGGTCTTATTCATTCTTTCTATTTTTCCTCATTAACCATTCCCCCTCTCCCTCAGCGCCCTTATCTTATTTGTTATAACAAGAACCTTGTAAGTTAATCAGGGAAAGGTTATTAACTGACTGAGATAAACATAAGCATAAAAACTAGAAGCCAATTTTGTAGATGTACCATGGAGAAAATGGATACTGGAGGCAAAACAAAAATGTCAGCATTCCTCCCATACATTTTTAACGAGGCTATAGCCACTAACACAGCTGCTGGAGAGAAATTTGGCAATATTTAATTAAAAAACAAATGTGCATGCATTTTCAGGTAGCAATTGCACTTTTATGAATCTATCCTACAGATATACTGGCATATACCAAATAGTGTACCCAAACTAGTTCATGAGGCATTGTTTGTAATACCAAAATGTATGAGTATAAATAGGAATCTGGTGAGATAATTCAGGGTATTTTATAAAACTGAGTATCATGCAGCCCAAAATAGAATGCAGAAATTCTTTATATATTAATACGTATAGCCTGCAAGATACATCATTAAGTAGAAAAAAGTTAAATCACAGAAAAATACATAAAGTAGGCATATCATACTATCATTTATGTGAGGAAAATAAGAGGAGAGGATTTCATATACATCTAAAATATCTCAAAAGGGAACAAAAAGAACCGGCAACATCTATCACCTCTGAGGAGAAGAATTAGGCCACTAGATTAGAAGAGAGAGATTTTTTGCTACATATTCTTCTATAGCCTTTGAATTTTATTCATGTGGATCAATAAATAAATTCCCTGATCAAAAATAAAATGATAAGAATTACAGATTTTTAAAGATAGGCAGAATGCATTCTAAACTAGAAACAACTACAAATCAAATTGACACCTATATATTTCTACTTCCAGCTATGATGGAATAACTGTAACAGATTATCTGTCTCACAGAAAATACTTCCTAAACTAAGTAAAATACATGAGGCAACTGTTTTCAAACAGTGACTAACAAGCCAATCCAGAACTGAAGTCCCTCTGCCCACAACTGTCCACCTCTGTGAATAAGGATATTTTCCTAAACATGACAAAAAGAGCTGGAGTCTGAGGCAGCTGGCATGGCTGGAATCTATAAGGCAGAGTCTTAGAGACTAAAGAGTTTAAGAGAGAAGTATCAGAAGTTTTGCAGAGATTTGTCCCAGACTTGGGACAAATCTGTGACTGAGATCTCAGCCATACATTTGCAGAGTGAGAATACTTGAGGCTTAACAGAGAGAAAATGTTATCAGGTTGAAAGAACAGAAATAGTGGAGGTCAAGTAATGCTGGAGGAAGAATAGTGCTAGACATCATTGCAGTTCAGGTCCTACGGGTGTGAGAGAGCTCATTAATAAACTCTACTTTGAAACCCCTGGCATCTACCTGAGAAACAGAAACTTGGTACCTTTCTACAAGTAAAGACTATGTCCTCAAGTAAGTCCTATGACTCCAGCAAAGTCTAAAACAAAGCCTATCATCAAGGAAAACAACCTCTATCAACATTGAATATTGCCAGGTTGAATAGGTTGGGAAAGCATCTTGGGTTTCTCAAAGATTTGGATTAACAAAGCCTAAAAACATGCTTAAACATGTTCAACATGATCAGCCAATAATTGAACAGCATGCTAACAAGCAACATTCTTCAGAAGAAAATAACACGATCCAGAGGCATTACAACACATTGTCCAAAATGTCCAGTATGAAATCAAAAATCACCAGATAAAGAAATAAGAAGATCTCCATTCCAAGATGGCTGAATAGGAACAGCTCCAGTCTGCAGCTCCCAGTGTGACCGATGCAGAAGACTGGTGATTTCTGCATTTCCAACTGAGGTAACTGGTTCATCTCATTGGGACTGGTTGGACAGTGGGTGCAGCCCACAGAGGGGGAGCCAAAGCAGGGCAGGGCATTGCCTCACCCTGGAAGTGCAAGGGGTTGGGGGATTTCCCTTTCCTAGCCAAGGGAAGCTGTGACAAACAGGACACTTCTGCCCAAATACTGTGCTTTTCCCACAGTCTTAGCAACCGGCAGACCAGGAGATTCTCTCCCGTGTCTGGCTTAGCAGGTCCCACACCCATGGAACCTTGCTGACTGCTAGCATAGCAGTCTGAGATTGACCTGCGAGGCAGCAGCCTGGGCGGGAGGAGGGGCACCGCCATTGCTGAGGCTTAAGTAGGTAAACAAAGCGACCAGGAAGCTGGAACTGGAACTGGGTGGAGCTCATCGCAGCTCAGCAAGGCCTATTGCCTCTATAGACTTCACCTCTGTGGGCAGGGCATAGCTGAACAAAAGGCAGCAGAAGCTTCTGCAGACTTAAACATACCTGTCTGACAGCTCTGAAGAGAGCACTGGTTCTCCCAGCATGGTGTTTGAGATCTGATAACAGACAGACTACCTCCTCAAGTGGGTCCCTGACCCCTGCATAGCTTAACTGGGAGACACCTCCCAGTAGGGGCCAACAGATACCTCATACAGGCAGGTGCCCCTCTGGGATGAAGCTTCCAGAGGAAGGATCAGGCAGCAATGTTTGCTGTTCTGCAGCCTCCATTGGTGATACCCAGGAAAACAAGGTCTGGAGTGGACCTCCAGCAAAATCCAACAGACATGCAGCTGAAGGACTTTACTGTTAGAAGAAAAACTAACAAACAGAAAAGAATAGCATCAACATCAACAAAAAGGACATCCACACCAAAACCCCATCTGTAGGTCATCCACATCAAAGACCAAAGGTAGAGAAAACCAAAAAGATGGAGAGAAACCAGAGCAGGAAAGCTGAACATTCTAAAAACCAGAGTGCCTCTTCTATTCCAAGGGATCACAGCTCCTCGCCAGTGATGGAACAAAGCTGGATGGAGAATGACTTTGATGACTTGATGGAAGTAGGCTTCAGAAGGTCGGTAATAACAAACTTCTCCAAGCTAAAGGGGCATGTTCTAACCCATCACAAGGAAGCTGAAAACCTTGAAAAAAAGGTTAGACGAACAGCTAATTAGAATAAACAGTGTAGAGAAGACCTTAAATGACCTGATGGAGCCAAAAACCATGGCTTGAGAACTTCGTGATGCATGCACAAGCTTTAATAGACAATTAGATCAAGTAGAAGAAAGGATATCACTGATTGAAGATCAAATGAATGAAATAAAGCAAGAAGATAAGTTTAGAGAAAAAAGAGCAAAGAGAAACTAACAAAGCCTCCAAGAAATATGGGATCATGTGAAAAGACCAAATCTACATTTGATTGGTGTACCTGAAACTGATGGAGAGAATGGTACCAAGTTGGAAAACACTCTTCAGGATATTATCCAGGAGAACTTCCCCAACCTAGCAAGGCAGGCCTATATTCAAATTCAGGAAACACAGAGAACGTGACAAAGATACTCCTTGAGAAGAGCAACCACAAGACACATAATTGTTCACCAAGGTTGAAATGAGGGAAAAATGTTAAGGGCAGCCAGAGAGAAAGGTCAGGTTACCCACAAAGGGAAGCCCATCAGATGAACAGCAGCTCTCTTGGAAAAAACCTTAGAAGACAGAAGAGAGTGGGGAACAATATTCAGCATTCCTAAAGAAAAGAATTTTCAACCCAGAATTTCACATCCAGCCAAACTAAGTTTCATAAGTGAAGGAGAAATAAAATCCTTTACAGACAAGCAAATGCTGAGAGATTTTGTCACCACCAGGCCTGCCTTACAAGAGCTCCTGAAGAAAGCACTAAACATGGAAAGGAACAACCGGTACCAGCCATCTCAAAAACATGCCAAATTGTAAAGACCATCGACACTGTGAAGAAACTGCATCAACTAATGGGCAAAATAATCAGCTAACATCGTAACGACAGGATCAAATTCACACATAACAATATTAACTTTAAATGTAAATAGGCTAAATGCCCCAATTAAAAGACACAGACTGGCAAATTGGATAAAGAGTTAAGTCTCATCAGCGTGCTGTATTCAGGAGACCCATTTCACATGCAGAGACACATATAGGCTCAAAATAAAGGGATGGAGGAAGATCTACCAAGCAAATGGAAAGCAAAATAAAGCAAGCGTTGCAATCCTAGTCTCTGATAAAATAGACTTTAAACCAACAAAAATCAAAAGAAACAAAGAAGGCCATTACATAATGGTAAAGGGACCAATTCAACAAGAAGAGCTAACTAACCTAAATATATATGTACCCAATACAGGAGCACCCAGATTCATAAAGCAAGCCCTTACAGACCTACAAAGAGACTTAGATTCCCACATAATAATAATGGGAGACTTTAACACCCCACTGTCAATATTAGACAGCTCAACAAGATAGAAGGTTAACAAGGATATCCAGGACTTGAACTCAGCTCTGCAACAAACAGACCTAACAGACATCTACAGAACTCTCCACCCTAAATCAACAGAATATACATTCTTCTCAGCACCACATCGCACTTATTCTAAAATTGACCACATAATTGGAAGTAAAGCACTCCTCAGCAAATGTAAAAGAACAGAAATTATAACAAACTGTATCTCAGACCACAGTGCAATCAAATTAGAACTCAGGATTAAGACATTCATTCAACACCGCACAAGCAAATGGAAACTGAACAACCCACTCCTGAATAACTACTGGGTAAACAACGAAATGAAGGCAGAAATACAGATGTTCTTTGAAACCAATGAGAACAAAGGCACAACGTACCAGAATGTCTGGGACTCATTTAAAGCAGTGTGTAGAGGGAAATTTATAGCACTAGATGCCCACAAGAGAAAGCAGGAAAGATCTAAAATTGACACCATAACATCACAATTAAAAGAACTAGAGAAGCAAAAGTAAACACATTCAAAAGCTAGCAGAAGGCAAGAAATAACTAAGATCAGAGTAGAACTGAAGGAGATAGAGACACACACACACAAAAAGACTCTTCAAAAAATAAATGAATCCAGAAGATGGTTTTTTGAAAAGATCAAAAAAAATAGACCACTAGCAAGACTAATAAAAAGGACAAGAGAGAAGAATCAAATAGACGCAACAAAAAATGATAAAGGTGGTATCACCACTGATCCACAGAAACACAAACTACCATCAGAGAATTCTATAAACACTTCTATGCAAATAAACTAGAAAATCTAGAAGAAATATATAAATTCCTGGACACATACACCCTCCCAAGACTAACCCAGGAAGAAGTTGAACACCTGAATAGACCAATAACAACTTCCGAAATTGAGGCAATAATTAATAGCCTACCAACCAAAAAAAGTCCAGGACCAGACGGATTCATAGCCAAATTCTACCAGAGGTACAAAGAGGAGCTGATACCATTCCTTCTGAAACTATTCCAATCAATAGAAAAAGAGGGAATCCTCCCTAACTCATTTCATGAGGTCAGCATCATTCTGATACCAAAGTCTGCCAGAGACACACACACAAAAAAAGAATTATAGACCATTATCCTTGATGAACATCAATGCAAAAATCCTCAATAAAATACTGGCAAACCGAATCCAGCAGCACATCAAAAAGCTTATCCACCACGATCAAGTCGGCTTCATCCCTGGGATGCAAGGCTGGTTCAACATATGCAAATCAATAAACGTAATCCATCACATAAATAGAACCAATGACAAAAACCACACAATAATCTCAATAGATGCAGAAAACGCCTTCAACAAATTCAACAGCCTTTCATGCTAAAAACTTTCAATAAACTAGGTATTGATGGAACGTATCTCAGAATAATAAGAGCTCTTTTTGATAAACCCACAGCCAGTATCATACTGAATGGGCAAAAACTGGAAGCATTCCCTTTGAAAACTGGCACAAGACAAGGACGCCCTCTCTCACCACTCCTATTCAACATAGTGTTGGAAGTTCTGACCAGGGCAATCAGGCAAGGGAAAGAAATAAAGGGAATTCAATTAGGAAAAGAGGAAGTCAAATTGTCCCTGTTTGCAGATGACATGACTGCATATTTAGAAAACCCCATCGTCTCAGCCCAAAATCTCCTTAAGCTGATAAGCAACTTCAACAAAGCCTCAGGATACAAAATCAATGTGCAAAAATCACAAGCATTCCTATACAGCAATAACAGACAAACAGAGAGCCAAATTATGAATGAACTCCCATTCACAATTGCTATAAAGATAATAAAATACCTAGGAATTCAACTCACAAGGGATGTGAAGGACCTCTTCAAGGAGAACTACAAACCACTGCTCAAGAAAATAAAAGAGGACACAAACAAATGGAAGAACATTCCATGATCATGGATAGGAAGAATCAATATCATGAAAATGGCCATACTGCCCAAGGTAATTTATATATTCAATGCCATCCCCATCAAGCTACCAAAGACTGTTTGTACAGAATTGGACAAAAACTACTTTAAAGTTTGTATGGAACCAAAAAAGAGCCCACATTGCCAAGACAATCCTAAATAAAAAGAACAAAGCTGGAGACATCATGCTACCTGACCTCAAACTATACTACAAGGCTACAGTAACTAAAACAGCATGGTACTGGTACCAAAACAGGTATTTAGACCAACAAAACAGAACAGAGGACTCAGAAATAACACCACACATCTATAACCATCTGATCTTTGACAAACCTGACAAAAACAAGAAATGGGGAAAGGATTCTCTATTTAATAAATGGTGCTAGGAAAACTGGTTAGCCATATGTAGAAAGCTGAAACTGGATCCCTTCCTTACACCTTATACAAAAGTTAATTCAAGATAGATGAAAGATTTAAATGTTAGACCTAAAACCATAAAACCCTAGAAGAAAACCCAGGCAATACCATTCAGGACAGAGGCATAGGCAAGGACTTCATGACTAAAACACAAAAAGCAATGGCAACAAAAGCCAAAATAGACAAATGGTATCTAATTAAACCAAAGAGCTTACGCACAGCAAAAGAAACTACCATCAGAGTGAACAGGCAACCTACAGAATGTGAGAAAGTTTTTGCAATCTACCAGTCAGATAAAGTGCTAATATCCAGCATCTACGAAGAACTTAAGCAAATTTACAAGAAAAAAAAACAACCCCATCAAAAAGGCGGCAAAGGATATGAACAGACACTTCTCAAAAGAAGACATTTATGCAGCCAGCAGACACATGAAAAAATGCTCATCGTCACTGGTCATCAGAGAAATGCAAATCAAAACCACAATGAGACATCATCTCACGCCAGTTAGAATGGCGACCATTAAAAAGTCAGGAAACAACAGGTGCTGGAGAGGATGTGGAGAAATAGGAATGCTTTTACACTGTTGGTGGGAGTGTAAATTAGTTCAACCATTGTGGAAGACAGTGTGGCATTTCCTCAAGGATCTAGAACTAGAAATACCATTTGACCCAGCAATCCCATTACTGGGTATATACCCAAAGGATTATAAATCATTCTACTATAAGGACACATACACACATATGTTTATTGTGGCACTATTCACAATAGCAAAGACTTGGAACCAACCCAAATGTCCATCATTGATAGGTTGGATTAAGAAAATATGGCACACATACACCATGGAATACTAGGCAGCCATGAAAAAGGATGAGTTCGTGTCCTTTGCAGGGACATGGACGAAGCTGGAAACCATCATTCCTGGCAAACTATTACAATGACAGAAAACCAAATGCATGTTCTCACTCATAGGTGGGAACTGAACAATGAGAACACCTGGACACAGGGTGGGGAACATCACACACTGTTGTGGGGTGGGGGGCTGTGGAAGGGATAGCATTAGGAGAAATATCTAATAAATGATGAGGTGATGGGTGAAGCAAACCAACATGGCACATGTATTCCTATTTAACAAACCTGCACGTTGTGCACATGTGCCCTAGAACTTAAAGTATAATTTTTAAAAAGAAATAAGAAAATATGACACATAGGCAAACAAAAAAACAGTAAATACAAACATATCTCAAAATTACCCAGATATGTCCTAACAAAGAATCTAAAGCAGCTTTTGTAAATATGTTAAAGAATTTTAAATATATATGTCCAAAGAATGAAAGGAAATACAATCTCAAGGAGTGAATAGAGAAGGAGTCTAAGCAGAGAAAATAACCAAATGAAAGTTCTAGAACTAAAAAAAAAAAATTTTAAAATGAACAATTCAGTGGACAGGTCTGAATAGCTGATCAGAGATGGCAGAAGAAAAGAGAACCTAAAACAGATCAGTAGAAATTATTTAATCTTAGAAAGGAAGAGTGGGAAAAAAATCAGGAAGATGAACTGAGATTTAGGAATAGGTAGGACAATACCAAATAGTCTTAACATGAAAGTAATTGGAATCCTAGAAGGAAAGGCGAGTGAGACGGGCCAAAAATTTTTTTGAAGGAATAATAGCTGAAAACTTTGCAAAATGATCAAACAGATCCAAGAAGTTTAGCAAACCCCAAGAAGAATAAATATAAAGAAAACCACACCCAGGCACATTGTAATAAAACTGTAAAACATCCAAGATAAAGAGGAAATATTAAGGGCATCCAGAGGAAAGACACACATTAGGTACAGGTGAACAAGGGTAAGAATGATCATAGGCTTATGAGAAACAATGGGGACTGAAAACCCCAATGGCATGGCATCTTTAAATTGTTGAAAGCAAAAACGAAAGCAAAGCTGTTAACTCAGAATTCCACAGACAACAAAATTATCCTTCAAAACTGAGAAGGAAATAAAGGCACTTTCAGATAAACAAAAGCTGAGAAAATTAATCACCAGCAGACCTACACTATAAGAAATACAAAAAGTTGGCTGGGCGCGGTGGCTCACGCCTGTAATCCCAGCACTCTGGGAGGCTGAGGCAGGCGGATCACGAGGTCAGGAAATCGAGACCATCCTGGCTAACGCGATGAAACCCCGTCTCTACTAAAAATACAAAAAATTAGCCGGGCATGGTGGCGGGCGCCTGTAGTCCCAGCTACTCAGGAAGCTAAGGCAGGAGAATGGCGTGAACCCAGGAGGCGGAGCTTGCAGTGAGCTGAGATCGCACCACTGCATTCCTGGGCGACAGTGCGAGACTGCGTCTCAAAAAAAAAAAAAAAAAAAGACATACAAAAAGTATGTTTTCTTTCTTAGAATTTCTTTAAAGACCACTATTTAAGGCAAAAGTGAAAATACTCTAAGGTGGGGGTTATGACATGTTAAAATAACGAATATGACAATAACCACACAAAGAAAAGGAGATGAGGCCAGGTGTTGTGGCTCATGCCTGTGATCCCACCACTTTGGGAGGCACAGCAGGGAGAATCATTTGAGCCCAGGAGTTCAAGACCAGCCTGGGCAATATAATGAGACTTCATGTCTATTAAAAATAAAAATAAAAAAGTAACCAGGTGTGGTGGCACATGACTGAGTCCCGGCTACTCAGGAGGCTGAGGCAGGACTGCTTGAGCTCCAGAGTTTGAGGTCACAGTAAGCCATGATTGTGCCACTGCACTCCAGCCTGGGTGAGGGCAAGATCTTGTCTCAAAAAAATTAAAAGAAAAGAAAAGAAAGAGGATGACTAAATTGAAATAAAATGTTTTAAGTTTACTACATTTGTGAAATGTTAAGTGTGAAATGTGGAAAGATACAAAATTGAGTATGAACAGATTCTAATGTATAGGGGCTGCATATTTTTAGCCCTTGAGCAATCAATAAAATTAAATTAAAAAAGAAGATAAATAAGAAAGAGAGAGATAAGGGGTGTATAACTAAAAGCCAATAGAAAAAATAAAATGGCACACTAAAAAATATTCAAATGTTCCAAAAAGAGCAGGAAAGAAACAACAGAGGAACAAAAAACAGAAGAGATAATGAGAAAAAAAGAAGTCTGATACCTGGTGTTTAGTATAATTCACTCAATAAATTCATTCATGCAATGAGAGGCTACTATACTGATGCCTGAAGATATATAAATGTTCATAAGACTTGCCTCCTACTCAAAAATCTTACAATTATGCGTGAGACTATACAATAAAGTGGCATATGAAAAATACAAAGAAAATTATAGTTATCACTGAGGACTTCCTATATACTAAAAATCCTACTAAATGCTTCACAAATATTGTTTGTTTCTCACAATGATATAAAGAATTTTCATAATGTAGGTGTCCTTGGCCCCACTTTGTAGATAAAGTTGGATGTAAGCTTCATGATAGCACAAACCATAAATATTATTTACCATTGTGTTACCAATGCCTCACGATTTGCACACATCTAATACAAGCTTAGTAAGCAGCTATGAAAAGAATAAGTGAATGGCAAAGGATATAATAATTTACTCAAAGTCATGCTGAGAACCAGAATTTGGAACCAGATAGACCTCGGTCCAAAGTCCTTGATACTAACAGTTAGGATCCCAAAAGCCAATAACTTGGGTGACAATACATCCAGTATGCACAGGATAGTTCCAGTTTATGATTATTGTCCCAATGTAACTACTAATAGTTATCCCATTCATTCACCCTCAAAAAAGCCAAATTTGTATGCTAGGTTTCTCTAGCTATAAGATTTCAGATGAGATTCTTCCCATCCACAAGCATGGAATGTTTTTCCATTTGTTTATGTCATCTCTGATTTCTTTCAGCAATGTTTTGTAATTCTCATTAGAGAGATCTTTTACTTCACTGGTGAGCTGTATTTCATCCTTGTCTCGTTCCAGTTATCAAGAGGAATACTCCCAGCTTTCGCCCATCCAGTGTGGTGTTGGCTGTGGGTTTTGTTGTGGATGGCTTACGATTTTGAGGTATGTCCTTCAGTGCCTAGTTTGTTGAAGGTTTTTAGCATGAAGGGATGCTTGAATTTTATCAAAAGCCTTTTCTGCATATATTGAGATGAATATGTGTTTTTTGTTTTTATTCTGTTCCTGTGGTGAATCACATTTATTGATTTGCATATGTTGAAATCAATCTTGCATCCTAGGGATAAAGCCTGCTCAATGGTGGTGGATTAGTTTTTTTATGTGGGCTGGATTCAGTTTACTATTATTTTGTTAAGGATGTTTGCATCTATGTTCATCAAGGATATTGGTCTGAAATTTTTTCATTGTTGTTATGTCTTTGCTGTGTCTTTGCCAGGATGATGCTGGCCACATAGAATGAGCTAGGGAAGAGTTCCTCCTCCTCAATTCTTTGGATTAGTTTCAGTAGGAATGGTACCAGCTCTTCTTTATATGTCTGGTAGAATTTTGCTGTGAATCTGTGTGGTCCAAGGCTTTTTCTGGCTGGTAACCTTTTTATTACTGATTCAATTTTGGAACTTGCTATTGCTCTGATCAGGGTTTGAATTTCTTCCTGGTTCAGTCTTGACAGGTTGAATGTTTTCAGGAATTTATCAATTTACATATTCAATGCTATTCCTGTCAAATGAACAATGATATTCTTTACAGAACTAGAAAAAAACTATTCTAAAATTCATATGGGACCGAAAAAGAGCCCAAATGGCCAAAGCAATTCTAAGCAAAAAAGAATAAAGCTGGAGGAATCACATTATTTAACTTCAAACTATACTTCAATGCTACAGTGACCAAAACAGCATGGTATAGGTACAAAACTAGATACATAGACCAATGGAACAGAATAGGGAGCCCAGAAATAAACCCACACACCTACAACCATCTGATCTTCAACAAAGTTGACAAAAACAAGCAATGGGGAAAGGACTCCCTATTCAACAAATGGTTCTGGGACAACTGGCTAATCATATGCCAAAGACTGAAACTGGACACCTTCCTTAGATCATACACAAAAATCAACTCAAGATGGATGAGAGACTTAAATGTAAAATGTAAAATTATAAAATCCCTTAAAGAAAACCTAGGAAATACCATTCTAAACATAGGCCCTGACAAAGATTTTATGATGAATATGCCAAAACAACTGCAACAAAAACAAAAATTGACAAGTGGGACCTAATTAAACTAAAGAGCTTCTGTACAGCAAAGGAAACTATCAACAAAGTAAACAGACAACCTATAGGACGGGA
Organism: Theropithecus gelada; assembly: GCF_003255815.1. Taxonomy (NCBI): domain Eukaryota; kingdom Metazoa; phylum Chordata; class Mammalia; order Primates; family Cercopithecidae; genus Theropithecus; species Theropithecus gelada. Next base: position 57,371,139 of record NC_037673.1, read on the forward strand.
GAATATATTTACAAATTGTGCATCTGACAAAGGTTTAATATCCAGAATATACAAGGAACTTAGACAAATTAACAAGCAAAAAAACAAACAAGTCCATTAAAAAGTGGGCAAAGGACATGAACAGACACTTTTCAAAATAAGACATATACACGACCAACAAGCATATGAAAAAATACTCATCATCACTAATCATTAAGGAAATGCAAATCAAAACCACAATGAGATATCGTCTCACACCAGTCAGAATGGCTACTATTAAGAAGTCAAAAAATAACAGTTGTTGGTAAGACTGCAAAGCAAACAGAATGCTTATACACTGCTAGTGGGAACATAAATTAATCCAGCCACTGTGGAAAGCAGTTTGGCAATTTCTCAAAGAACTTAAAACAGAACCACCATTTGACCCAGCAGTCCTATTATTGGGTATATACCCAAAGGAATATAAACCATTCTACCATGATACACATATGCATATGTTCATTGCAGCTCTATTCACAATAACAAAGACAAGGTATCAACCAAAATGGTCATCGACATTAGACTGGATAAAGAAAATGTGGTACATATACAATATGGAATACTATGCAGCCATAAAAAAGAATGAGATCGTGTCCTTTGCAGCAACACATATGCAGCTGGAGGCCATTATCCTAAGAGAACTAACACAAAAACAGAAAACTGAATACTACATGTTCTCATTTATAATTGGGTGCTAAACATTGAGTATACATGGATGCAATGAAGAGAACAACAGACAGGGGGGCCTATTTGAGGGTGGAGGGTAGGAGGAAGGTGATGATCAGAAGACTACATATCGGGTACTATGCTTATTACCCGGGTGACGAAATAATATGTACACCAAACCCCCAAAACACACCATTTATCTATTAGAACAAACTCGAATATGTGCCCCTGAAACTAATATTTTTTAAAAAATACATTTCAGAGGAGAAAGCTTCCTTTGATTGACATGATCAGGAATCTTCATTCAAGAGCTGACACTTGAATTCAGCTTTTTAAAAGACAAATAGGATTTGCTATGCAGACAAGAGGTTAAGGCTTAAAAATTGAAAAGAGTTCTGTAACTTTAAGAAAACATGACATGAATTTATAAATGGTTGTAAGATTCGGCACTGTAAGAAATCTTTAAATAAAAATTATTGTTCACAGACTTTCATAAGTGATGGAGATTGAAAGCTTTCAAAATGATCAGAAACCAAAAGCTGATAACAAAGACTACTGTGTAACACATCTCACTGGGCTGAGGGGGAGACACCAGAACATTTCTCTCTCTCTCTCTTTTTTTTTAATATTTGTGTGTCTTAAAAGGCAGAGTCAGTAGCATGAATTGTGTAGATTATTCTAATTTTGAAGGTAAAAGTAAGAAAGACTTAATGGATTTAAATGTACACAAAAAGGTAACATAAACCAAAGCAATTTTCAATTAGTAGGACACAACTTAGTTTTACTTGTTAAATACAATTTGTAATTCAGATATTTTGCAGAAACAAAGCTCATAGGCATCCTAACGGTTTTCAGTTGTAGAATCTGAATCCATTCCTAAATCTCTCTGATTCCATCTCTCACTCAAACCTCCAGATTTCAATGCACCAACAATGATGAGTTTGAATGGAAAAAATCAAGGTACAAAAGGAAAAGCCAGGGCTTTCCTCTCTTTCCCTTGCTCTCAGGGATAGGTCTGTATGTCAAATGAAGGATACTGAACAATGCAAAGAAAATGCAATGGAGATACAGAAATGAAAAAGGGAGTTAGAGATTAACTGCTTGGAAAAAATAATGGTTTACAAATATATTCAGAGTATACTTTGTCAAGAGCACTGACTTATGGCATGAAATCAAAGGAAAGTAAACACGGGTCAAGAAACTGGAAGGACAATTATGAGATGTGTTTGCCATTAGCCAGTAAACTTCTATAACAGAATTGTTGTCTAAGCGATACAAAAGTAGTTTCTTTATGTCTGCAATGTAAAACCGAACTTGAAAAACTAAGAATATTCAGTACAGATGGTTCCTCTTGAATGATGGGAATTACTAGAACAACGTGTTATGCATTTTTCAACTCTGATTACTAAATCTCTATCCTGAATTTCTTTGACACAAAAAGTATTATAAATCAAACTAGAGCATATATTTAAATTGTTTAAATCTTCCCTTTTTCTAAAGTACCTGCTTGATAGACACAACTTAACATATAACTTAAATGTTTAAATTTCCAGAGAATCTTCAAGATGTTTCAGAAAGTTCGCAGCTTTTCATTTGTTTGGCATTTTTTATTTTTACTCCTAACAAAAAGTTTAGGTTTACATTGGGAAGTTTTATGACAATTGGTGTTAGTTATGAAGATGATTGTCTCTTGACTCTCTTTGCTTAGAAGTCTATGGAGTACGTGGCTTTCAAGTTTTTTTAGAAACTGAAGTCCAATATTTTTTAGAAACTGAAGTCCAACATCTAATTGGGGAAATACCTCTTTCTATTTGCAACTTGAATAAATGAGAGAATTATTCAATGTGAAGATTAATGAAGATTCAAGAAGATGAATGTCTCTTGACTCTCTTTGCTTAGAAGTCTATGGAGCATGTAGCTTTCAAGATTTTTTTTAGAAATTGAAGTCCAATATTTTATATCAAATTGGGGAATACCTCTTTCTATTTGCAACTTGAATAAATGAGAGAATCATTTAGGACAAGTTGAGTGTTCTTCCATTGCAGACTTTCTTAAGCTAACATTTACTAAACAGAACAAAAAAGACAGATCTTTAATTCTTCAGAGCCTCCAGGGCTGGTTTATAGGCTTCAGGACAATTCAGCTAAGAAGCCTATCAAGGCTAGTAGGGAAAAGGAACACAGCAGAAATTATTGCTACGTAAACAAAAGTTCAGAGTAGATAGTGAAACTCTGGAGAAGCCTGCCAAAGTAGCTTTTCAGGTAGCATTTCTTTAGGTAGGCAAATGCATCTGAATTTATCAAAGTGCTGAATATTGATAACTTATGAATTAGCTTTCTGGTTCTGTTGTTAAAAAATCTTTTTGGGAATGACAACAATCATCCATTGATCCCAAGTAGTACCAATTTATTAGGAACAAGAAATGTGACCATATTATTTGTTCTGAAATTATAAATAGTGTCTTATATAAAATCATTAATAGCCCAGAAACAAAGTCAAAAATCAGTTAGACTGTATTGCAAGTTTCTAATATTAATCCTCGATAAAGATTTTAAGAAATCCACCAGCTTTCATTTATTTCCCTAAACTCTCCTTTGAATGTTTTCAAGACAAATTTTCTTCTATTCAAAATCCTATGCTCTCAATACTAGAGCACTGTATTTGTATTTAAAAATTAATAATGATAAGCCAAAACAACTCACGATGTGTTCCAAGTAGAGTTCAAAGTAGATTAAGATCAAGAATTCATTTAATCTAGCTTGAGCTTCAAACAGAAAATACTCAGCCCTTCCAAACCCTTTAGAATTGAAGTATGATTGCCCACTGCCTAAGCTACTTGCAGGTGGCAACCATTATTCATACATGTTTAGAAGCAGTAGGAGTCTTCTCAGGCCACCAGGATGCATTCGGTTCACTGAAGCATACTGAACACTACCCACAGAACTTATGCTGTTTTTAGAAGTACGAAATTAGGCTCAATGAAGTAATGGGCTAAATAATGGGAAAATTCAGCACTGTTTTTAAAAGTGCTGATATTTGACAATTTTCTGCAAGGAATCTCTGCTAATTATCCCTTTACCTCAAGGGAGCAGGCAACTGGAGAAAAATATTATGAATATTGTACAGAGAATAGACTATAGTCACGTTTAAAAAAGAAAAATCATGGGTTTGGAGCTAGAGGTTTTGAGTTCATACATATTCTGACTTGACTCTCTAGATGTGTGACCTCAACACAATCACTTTTTCTCCCCCACCTCATTTCCTCATCTTCAACAGAATATCTACTCTATCTGGTTGTTGTGATAGTTGAACATATGTGAACCTATTTTAAACTGTTGCTTGGCTCTTTGGAAGATACTCAATAAACACTGGTTGGGCACAAGCTTTGGAATCAGACAAATCTAAGTTTAAATCTCAATTCCACTTATTAACTGCTTGTTTTGGGCAGGCTATTTGACCTGTCTCTAAGTTTATTCATCTATAAGTTACAATGAAATTCCTACCCTTCAGGCTCACTATGAGGATGAGATAATATATAATGTACTGAGCACAGTGCCTTATACAAAGTATTTAATAAATAAAGGCTATTGTTTCACATTTGACTCTAGACCAGAAGAAAAGCTAAGTGGCCAGCTTGTGGTTTCACTGAAAGTTGATGGTGGGTATCCTCTCCTATCTTTGGATCCCAAGTTTCTCTCTGTTTCCCAATAACTTACTGGTAGACTTTTCCACTGCAATTTGCATTGCAGGCTTTGAATAGTCTTAATATACTTGGGCTTTGTCTTATTTTACTTTACATTTATATTAATACTCTTTCTTTGAACATAATTCAGAGAGAATATGTAAATTGAGGATATTCTTTAGATCTTTGAATCCATTATGGAAATTAAGTTGTCAGTGCTTCTATGGTGAAAGTCTTTCTTTCTAGCTTCAGAAGCATCCAGATAAACAAATTAATAAAAGCTTATGTTTCCAGATCAATCCTGCTGTAGACATTTTATGTCTGGCCATAGAAGCTACGATGAATTTTTATTTCTACTTTCCCTCATTAGAACAACTTTTCCAAATGAAGACTGACTTTGTTTTAAGGAAAAAAGTCATAAACCAGCCCCATTAAGAAGCCATCTCTTTTGTGATTGACAGCAGGCATACGCAGGACAGCGGGCACCATCTGAGAATGCAGTGAAGTGACCCTTGATGAGGTCTGGAATACGCCCTATAAATTTAACAGATTTTAAAAAGCCTTTAGATAGCATTCGTTTGTTCTGACATATCAGAGAATTCATAGTGGAGAGAAATCATTTTAATGTAATTATTATGGGAAAGCCATTAACCAAACACTAACCATGTTCTGCATTAGAGAATTTACACTTGCAAGAAACAGTAAGAATCAAACAAGGGAGGGAGAGTAAAATTAGAGCACACAGATAAGAAAGAAGCAGGGAGAAGTACTTGTAAATGCTTTTCCTGTTAACCTCATGTAAAAGAGCAGCTCTCCTATCTTCACCATCTAAACCCTTTCTCTGCTTTACTCTTCTGTGTGGTATTATTACCACTTGATATTTATATTTTTAGCTAATCTATTTTTTGTATGCTACCCCCTTTAAAAGGTAAGCTCTATGAGGGTAGAATATTGTGTGTATTTTGTTCATTGACTGTACCCCTTGTGTTTAGTACTGAGCCTGGCATATATATGCGTCAATACATGTGTTCACTGACAGAAGACAGACCATTACCTGAGTATCCCAAGTCAGTCTGCACAGACCTGGAAATTAGGACCTCTATTCAGTGCCTTGAGAGATGTCAGAAAAATGAGCAAATTTTCTTTTTGATAGTCATTACTCTCTCATAATTGTAGAGGTTCAAGAATGGTTAAAAGTGAGAAGAGAAAATAAACATGTTAATAGGAGGAAGGTACTTGATTGTACTCCTGTCAAAAGAAACATGAATTAAAATTAAAATGAAGTAGCTTTTTTTTTCCTATGAGATTAGCACCTGTGTTGGTAGGGTGGTAAGAAAAGCAGTCATTCCCAGACAATCTTCTGGAAAGGAAGATTGGTAAATTTGGTAACTGCTTTTACCTAATAATTTCATCCTTAAGATTTTGCCCTACAGATATACTTGCACAAGCATGCACTGTTAGAGATAGGAAAAGGTTGAGACAACCTAAATGTCCATCAGGAAGGAACTGGCTATGTACATGATATGACATAAAAGTAACAGAACACCATGTGGCCTTTAAAAAGAACACTGCATCCCCCGATACAATATTTCACCTCTCCAGAAGTTCCCAGTTTATTTATTTAAATAAATAAACCACCAAACATTTATTTAAATTCCCAAAATACCCTATGGCTTAATTAGGGACCATTGTTTTCACACCAATATCAAAGCTCTTATAACTGGGGAAATACATGTTTTTTACAGGATAATAGACATCCCAGAAAATTGACAAAAATGGACTGTGGGTAATGAACACAAACTTCATTCCATCCTTAATAATTTTAAATTTAGCTTGATATTCATTCTAGATCCATCTCAAGATACATCTTCTCCTTGAAGGCATCCCCCTACACCTCAGTGAGTACTGCATGACAAGCACCCACAATGACTCGGTCTCTGAAGGTCGTACAGGAACAATTCATTCTATTCCAAAGGCATCAGACTTTTTTATTAAGTCAGGTAAAGTGATGCCTAAGAATTGTTGGAAATTACCTACTATATGAAACCTTCTTGCATCCATAAGTTAAATAAGAAATATGGCCACAACATCCATGTAGATGTTTGAGTGAGAAACTGAGACATCACATCAAATTGCTTTCTTTCTTTTCCCTAACATTTCATCAGCAAATCCTGTCCATTCTACTTTCAAAATAAATCTCAATTCCACCCACCTCTCTCCATCTCCATTGTTGCCAGTTGAGCTCCGGCCAAGCAGCCTCTCACCTACAAGAGTGCCCAACTGTTTTCTCTGCTTTCACTCATCTTCCCACTCTCTGTCTTCCATCCATCCTGGGTGCAATTTTAAAAGTAAAGTATTATCTTTTTATTCCCCAGCTTAAAACCCTTCAAAGGCTTTCCGTTGTTCTAAAACAACAACAACAACAACAACAACCACAAACTAAACTAAACTAAACTCCATAACTTGGCCTGCAAATTCTAGTGACCTATCCCATCTCTCTCCAACTTCAACCCATGGCACTTTCTCCCTCCTTCACTTCACTACAGTATTGCTGATCTGTGAGTTTCTAAATGTGCCATGCTCTTTCCTACTTAAGAGACTTTGCAAGGTAACAGCCAGTGCCCAGTTAGCAGCAAGCTAACAACAAAAACATATTCGTGGGGGATGAGTTAGATGTACTAATTCTATACTTACGCATCCAACACAATACTTGTCATTTTTGACTAATTTGATAAGGATGATTTCTTATCCAAAATCTACATCCTTCCTCCTATATTCATTCAACAAATAGTACATTTATGTTTGGAGAACTTTCCTTGTTACTTTAGAATATGGGGAAAAAAAACCCACAAACCCCGTTTTCAAGGACTTTACAGTCCATCAGGCAACATAAGATTTGTTCATGTGTAACTAAACTAAGCCAACATGAATTAAGTAAACAGGAAAAGTATAAGATAGGCTTAGAAATTTCAGAAAAATAAACAATCATTTATGTCTGGTATGATAGGTGAAGGTTCATGGAGGAAGTCTTTTTGAGGTTCATTTGAAGAATTGATAGAATTTCTAAAGACACAGGAGAGATAGAGGGTAGAAAAGGGTATTACAGGCAGAGGAAGCAGAAGATAGATATTGAAATGCATATATATTGAAAATGTGCAGTGTGTTTAGAAATAGTGAGCAGTGAGAAAGTTGGATTTGAGATAAAATATGAAAGCCCACAAATAGCAGACTAATAATAATAGCATATATTCATTGACTGTTTACCATGTGCAGGGTAATCATTTAATTATTACAACAAACCTATGAGGTAGCACTATGATTATCCCCATTTTTCACTGAGGGGACTAAAGCACAAAGGAGTTGAGTAATGTTCCCAAGGTCACAAAACTAGGTAGTGGGACCAGGATCAAAATCCTGGCAGTCTAGCTTCAGAGTACATGTTAACCATGTAGGAAATTAACCATTATCACACAGAAATCAGGATTCATTGAAGATCTTTGAGCAAGAATGTGGCGTAACTGGACCTTTGATGACTTATTCTGGTTGCAATGTAAAGAATATCCTAGAGAAGAAACAACTAAAGCCAGGAAAAGCATCTTTATGGAACCAAAAAGGGCCTATATAGCCAAGACAATCCTAAGCAAAAAGAACAAACTGGAGGCATCACACTACCTGACTTCAAACTATACTACAAGGCTACAGTAACCAAAATAGCAAGCTACTGGCACCAAAACAGATATATAAACCAATAGAACAGAACAGAGGCTCAGAAATAATACCACATATCTACAATGATCTGATCTTTGACAAACCTGACAAAAACAAGCAGCGGGGAAAGGATGCCCTATTTAATAAATGGTGTTGGGAAAACTGGCTAGCCATATGCAGAAAACTGAAAACTGGATCCCTTCCTTATACCTTATACAAAAATTAACTCAAGATGGATTGAAGACATACACATAAGAACTAAAACCATAAAAACCCTAGAAGAAAACCTAGGCAATACCATTCAAGGCATAGGCATGGGCAAAGATTTCATGACTAAAACAACAAAAGCAAGGCAACAAAAGCCAAAATTGACAAATGGGATCTAATTAAACTAAGGAGCTTCTGCACAGCAAAATAAACCATCATCAGAGTGAACAGGCACCCTACAGAATGGGAGAAAGTTTTTGCAATCTATCCATCTGACGAAAGGCTAATATCTAGAATCTACAAGGAACTTAAGCAAATTTACAAGGAAAAACTCAAACAACCCCATCAAAAAGTGGGCAAAGAATATGAACAGACACTTCTCAAAAGAAGACATTTATGCCCCCAACAAATATGAAAAAAAGCTCATCATCACTGGTCATTAGAGAAATGCAAATCAAAACCACAATGAGGTACCATCTCACACCAGTTACAATGGCGATTATTAAAAAGTCAGGAAACAGCAGATGCTGGAGAGGATGTGGAGGAATAGGAATGCTTTTACACGTTGGTGGGAGTGTAAATTAGTTCAACCATTGTGAAAGATAGTGTGGCGATTCCTCAAGGATCTAGAACCAGATATACCATTTGACCAAGCAATCCCATTACTGGGTATATACCCAAAGGATTATAAATCATTCTGCTATAAAGACACATACACACATATGTTTACTGTGGCACTGTTCACAATAGCAAAGACTTGGAACCAACCCAAATGCCCATTAATGATAGACTGGATAAAGAAAATGTGGCATATATACACCATGGAATACTATGCAGCCATAAAAAGGATGAGTTCGTGTCCTTTGCAGGGACATGGATGAAGCTGGACACCATCATTCTCAACAAACTAACACAAGAACAGAAAACCAAACACCACATGTTCTCACTTATAAGCGGGAGTTGAACAAGGAGAACACATGGACACAGGGAGGGGACCATCACACACAAGGGCCTGTCAGAGGGTGGGTGGGCTAGGGGAGGGATAGGAGAAATACTTAATGTAGATGACGGTTGATGGGTGCAGCAAACGACCACAACATGTGTATACCTAAGTAACAAACCTGCACGTTCTGCATATATATCCCACAATTTAAAGTATAATAATAAAATAATAAATAAATAAATAGTCAATACAATACTACATGCCAAAAGTACAGGGTTTAGATAAGCACCATAAAAGCAGGAATATAAAAGAAAGCCTGGGTAACAGTAGAAATCAGGGAACATTGAAACTGGTTGGCTATGAGAGAAAAATCAGCAAACAGCTCATTCTCAGGTCTAAGGTTTGGGTGGATAGAAAAATGGCTTCATCATTAATGTAAGTATTTCAAATTAAACATTTACTTGAAAGAAAATATAAGTGGAATTTTGTTTTAAATTATATGGAATTTCTATTAATGTTGAAGCTTTTGTAGGGCAGATGGTAGAGCTTTCCAGAAACAGTAGATCTGAACATAGGAAAGAGGCCTGTGTTGAAGGTTAGGGTTGGGGTGTCATCCCTGCAGATATTAGACGTTAATATCTACTCTCAGGACATCAGAAAGAGGACCATGGAAGAAACAGAAAACAAAACAGAAAGATCTGAGCAAATAGACAGTTGAGCGTGATAGACATTAAGAAAGAGCCCATTCAAAATAAAGGGGAATTTTAATGGTTTCGAGTGTTATCAAGAGGTGAATAAAAATGAAAACTGAGAAATTGACTTTTAGTAATTTGGAGACTGGAGAAGAAACCATGTAATAAAGATTTCCAGACCTCGATGTATGAAGAAAAGGTGTAGATAGTGGTCATAGATCATTCAAGAAGTTTGGAGGTAAAAAGAAAAGTGAAAGTTAAGGTATTCAATTATTAAATTTTTGTTTGTTGAGTTGTTTCAAGGATGGAGAATTCTAATGATGTCTGCAAACAAAGGAAGAGGTAAATGGACAAAGAGAGATGAAAAGTTAAAAAGTTGCACAGGCAGGCCGGGCGCGGTGGCTCAAGCCTGTAATCCCAGCACTTTGGGAGGCCGAGACGGGCGGATCACAAGGTCAGCAGATCGAGACCGTCCTGGCTAACCCGGTGAAACCCCGTCTCTACTAAAAAAATACAAAAAACTAGCCGGGCGAGGTGGCGGGCACCTGTAGTCCCAGCTACTCGGGAGGCTGAGGCAGGAGAATGGCGTAAACCCGGGAGGCGGAGCTTGCAGTGAGCTGAGATCCGGCCACTGCACTCCAGCCTGGGCGACAGAGCGAGACTCCGCCTCAAAAAAACAAAACAAAACAAAAAGTTGCACAGGCAATATTTAAGAAGAAGAGGAAGCACACTTAAATGAGGAGGTTCTTTTTCCCCAGGGTAGAAAAAAGAATGCTGATGTAGAAGAATTTGAGGAGTGAAATTGAAGGGCTTATGTCAGATTAACTTAACATTCTTACAAAGACAAGGTTTGTTTGCCCAGAGTAGGATGGTGGGTGGCATCAAAGGTAATGCGATAGAGAATCCAAGAAGTAAACAAAGCAAGTAATAGTAAGAACTAGCTAAAATTAAGTAGTATGAATAGAGGGAACCAAGTAAAACAGTGATGCTACTATCTCCAGCAAAATTCGCATTGCCACCTCAGAGAGTTGAAAAAGTAGACATCACAGTTAGCTGGCTGTCATACCCCCAGCTACACACTCAGCATTTAATTACTCACGAAATATTTACTCAACATCCACTGGGTGCCAGAATCATGAAAACAATGGCTACACATCAATGTGAATAGCTTTGGTCCAAAACATGGCATATTCCACCTCACCCACGCTACCCACCCACTCACCCAAAGCTGTGCTTTCATTACTTGTGATTACCAATAACTCTTGGTGACCAGCTCATAAAAACGTATGTGTTAGGACCCTGGTAGCTCAGGAAATAGGTCCTCTATGTTATAACCACTCAGGGAAATTTAGAAAAGTATTTGGTGAAAAGCATCTTCATTTAAGGATCCTTAGAACTTCAAAGGTGGTTTCTTAATATATGGTGGTATTTCAAAGTTGACATTATGGCTTCACCCATTCTGTCCTCATTTCTGTTAAACTCAAAGCTGGTCCCTTCACCTCTAATGGCATGCTGTTTTTTTCTTATGCAGTTACTTCACACAAGCCCCTGCCAGTGATTTCTCCAGGGCTATGTCCTGCTATACATTCATTTTTTGTATCCATTCATCTGTTCATCAAGCATTCACCGAGTGCCTAAGCTATGCCAGGCAGTGGGCTCTGTGGTTACAAAAACACAGTCCTTATTCCCAAAGATATTATAGTATGACTAGAGGAAGAAGAGTAGAAGAGTAACAGTAAAAATGCAGATTAAGTACAGCAGTTAACAACAAAGGAGACAGGTCAGCATTCCTTAAGGGGATCAGACAAAGATTCATAGAGGAGGAGGTTCTTTGATTGTTGTTTGAAGGACAAGGAACAATTTTCCAGATGGGTGAGGTATGTGTGGGAGAACACTTTGGCAGGAGGAATAACATGTACAAAGGCACTGGGGCGTGAAACAGCAGACTGGCTAGTGAACTGCAAGCAGTCCAGGAGGGAGAGGGTGGGGATGTGGAAGAGTGGTCAGGGAGAGGACAGGCAGGTAAGAAAGAAATGTCAACCAAGGGAGGACCTGCTCCTCACAAGCCATTCTGGGGGGCCTGACTTTCTTCCTGTTGCACAGAGGCTGTTCATGTTTTGGAGTCATGGCTCTTTCAAAATCTATGATACTATCAATCCTCTACTCAGAAAAAAAAAAAAAAAAAAAATCACCGAAATGGTGTCTACAAACACTCTGAAGTTCAGAAGTTGCTTGGACTTCAGGTTAAAATCTTGCTATAGGCAAAGGACCCATTTTTAGATTTTTTTTTTTTTTTTTTTTTTTTTTTTTTTTTTTTTTTTTTTTTT